>NC_057801.1:661013352-661014452 GCF_018294505.1 Triticum aestivum
ACCTCCCAATACCAGCCCGGCGGAGCCCAGTCCCGAACATGGCCCTGATCAAGCAGGCCTCCACCGCCGAGTCGACGACGACGAGGATGCGGGATAGGCATCGTCAACATCGATGCGGGAACTACTTCTATATATATAGTTAAATAAAGTAGTTTTATTAATTAAATCAACTAGTTCAACTACTAAGCACTTACTATAAATAAATAAAGTAGTACTTACTAAAAATGAACTACTTCCATATATAGTAAAATAAATTGGTTTATTAAATCAACTAGCTAGTTCAACTATATATGAAGCACTTACTATAAATAAAATAAAGTAATACTTACTAAAAATAAACTACTTTAACTATAGTTCTATTATTTTTCTAACTAATTATATTAAACACTTTCTCTTCTTATTTTCCTTTTTCCTCTATTCTAAATATGAACGTATTCATAAATGACTTTGATCATGCACAATTTTCCTATACATACACAATATGAACATATACATAAATTGAAAAAGAAAATTCTATGAACAAAAAAATCATTAAAATTCTATGAACAAAATTACAACAGAAAAAAGTCATAAAAATTCTATGAACAGAAAAAAAATCATTAAAAATTGACATATTCGATGTTTGCATATATATGAACATACAAACATGCATATTCAACAATAATATCACCAAAAAATCTATTAACAGAAAAAACTGTAACAAAATATGAACAAATTACACAATATGAAAATAAATCTATGAACTACACATCTAAATTACTACACATGTAACAAAAAAATCTATGAACTACAAAAAAATCTAACAAAAAAATCTAAAAAAATCTAACTCAATTAAGTACACATCTAAATTATACTACACATCTAAATTAACTACTACATCTAGCAAAAAAATTTATGAACTACAAAAAATTCTAACAAAATCTAACTCAATTAAGTACACATCTAAATTATACTACACATCTAAATTAACTACTACATCAAATAATTAAATTAGCAAAAAAATCTAAAAAAAATCTAACAAAATCGGGACGGGGCGGGGCGGGGCGGCGACGTACGGCGTCGGGGCTGGGCGGCAACGGCGCGGGGCGACGATGGCGCGG
>NC_057801.1:661014462-661017325 GCF_018294505.1 Triticum aestivum
AGGGCATTTGTCCCGGTTCGTAAGGGCCTTTAGTCCCGGTTCTTGAACCGGGACTAAAGGGTCGTTACTAATGCCTCCACCTTTAGTCCCGGTTCTAACACGAACCGGGACAGATGGGCCTCCACGTGGCCACTGCGAGCAGCCCAGGCAAGGGGGCCTTTGGTCCCGGTTGGTGACATGAACCGGGACCAAAAGGCTTCCACGTGTCAGCAGCTGAGGTTTTTCTTTTTTTAAAAAAAGTGGCTGGTTTTGGGGTTTTGGGGGTTAATTTTAGGTTGTTATTAGCTAGCTAATAGAGAGAAGTGTCCTCTCTTATATCTTCGTCATTGGTTTACCAACGCTACTGCTATGTTCATTTCACCCGCTGATATATAATAACTCATGCATGCTCGCATCATACATCATCATATATAATAACAAGTCCTACTAATCATGCATCATCATACAACTTCTACTCGTTATTAATAACAAGTCATACGATCATCATCCTCATAGTCATCGAACCCAACCCTACATAATTGTTCTTAGCACATGATCATCAGTATCAGGTAGGACCTAAACACCCTTAAGGTAAAATAGCATAAAACAATATAGACCCTGACTCTCCATTATGAAGAATGGAGATCATCCTGTCTCCAATTCTTGCGCTTCGCTTCCTTTTGCTTGCAAGAAGCTCCTTACGACTATCCATATATTTTTTCCATTCTTTGATTGTCATGTCTCCACTTCTTTTAGAAATCCGGTATGGACAGTTGAGATTCGTAGGACGACCTGGTTGTATGTTCAAAACATCAAGGCGGCCGTGCATATACATCAGATGAGGCACACAATCATTCGGGATTATCTGTTGAAAAACATAGCAATAACTTCGTAGTTAGCAATGATGTACTAGTTTTAGAAATATTTAAAAAGATGCAGGGATGTCGTAATAGTAAAAAATCTTACCAGGGTATCTCCATGGTAGTTACCCTAGTTCAACACGTGCACTAGTGGCACATATTGGCCATAATGTTGAGGAGTTCGATTGTAGACATTGTAATTCTCAATATCAGTACAAAATGCGATCAGATGATTTTTCTTCTTATAAGTTAATTCGGAGACATCGGTGTAGTGGGTTTTGTCTACCATTTTCCGCACATTCTTTGAAGAATAAAAATAAGCTGTCAATGGAAACAAGCTGTCAACTATTTTGAAATAAACAATATAAATTACTTAATAACTATGTTAAGCTCACATGGGGGAAGAATTGGAGGTGTATCCACAAGGACCCAAATGCCCATATTGTCTTACTGGATTGTAGGATCACCAAGATCCATGATGACAAGCATACCCTCATCAAAACCATACATCTTGCAAAGTGCTTCCTAATTTTTGCAACCAAAATGGATTACACTCTCAGCATTGTACAACTTTACTTGAAAATCCACACCATGATGGGTCCTTAGGAGAATTGTTTTGGTTTCCATACTTTCATGGTCTTCAAAACCCATCCTCTCCAAGACATAGCGTCTTGCATAGCATGGGATAAGCTAGTCGAATTGGAAAAGATAAAAAATACATGTTAAAATAGTTGAAGTCGTGCTTAATTATGAAACAAACTATTGTCGTCGTTGTGTACCGTATGAACATCGAAGGTCTCCTCGAGCTTAATGCTGAAGCGACGATCTTCGTCCAGCTCAATGAACCTGTCGCACATACCTCGGTCGTCGTGGCACCAGTCGCACTTCCCCGGGCGGTTTTCATCGTCCGAGTACGACATTTCCGGCCTAAGTTCATAATTCCAATATTAAACTTGTACAATTAAATATATGTATTAAAAAAACCTAAATTAGATCATTATTATTAATCACGGATTGACTATCGGTGATGGTACGTAGCTCTTCCTTTCATTTCCGAGTGCATTGTTATTACACCAAATTGTCTAGCACACGGGAATGAAGGAGAAACTACCCCCACGACGGCGTGGATGATGGAGGGGGCTCCTAGATTTGTACATAGAGTGCTCTTCAATTTTAGCATTCAAAGTAGGAGTACTTTTCCAATATGAGCATTCAATAAGCAAAGCCAAATCGTAAAATAAAGTAGTATTCAAATTAGCATGCATTCAATTATAACCAAAAGTACATCATCTCTTGTGTCCGTACATCGTCGAATACTCCTCAAATACTATCGTCCCGGGCGGTGGACACCCAAAGATAAGGAACGGTCATAGGATCATAGCTCCAGTGAGATCCCTGAAGAACCTGCCAGGTATTGTCGAACCTGCCCTCCAAAGCAACCATGTAGCGACGGACATGCTCGTCCTCCTCGCTGACACGGTGACGTGCCACCTCCGCGGTGTCCGGAAGCCTCGGCACCGTCACTAGCCCACGCGACCGCCACCAAACAAGGATCGGGTCAACAATGGGCTGCCTCCTCATCAACCTACGTCCCCCAGAAGGTAGCACCTCCCAATACCAGCCCGGCGGAGCCCAGTCCCGAACATGGCCCTGATCAAGCAGGCCTCCACCGCCGAGTCGACGACGACGAGGATGCGGGATAGGCATCGTCAACATCGATGCGGGAACTACTTCTATATATATAGTTAAATAAAGTAGTTTTATTAATTAAATCAACTAGTTCAACTACTAAGCACTTACTATAAATAAATAAAGTAGTACTTACTAAAAATAAACTACTTCCATATATAGTAAAATAAATTGGTTTATTAAATCAACTAGCTAGTTCAACTATATATGAAGCACTTACTATAAATAAAATAAAGTAATACTTACTAAAAATAAACTACTTTAACTATAGTTCTATTATTTTTCTAACTAATTATATTAAACACTTTCTCTTCTTATTTTCCTTTTTCCTCTAT
>NC_057801.1:661017335-661018944 GCF_018294505.1 Triticum aestivum
GGACGAGGCGGGGCGGGGCGGCGACGTACGGCGTCGGGGCGGCGACGGCGTCGGGGCGGCAAGGGACGGCGCGGGACGGTGCGGGGCGATGACGGCGACGGCGACGGCGAACCGGAGACGGGCAGCCTGGCGGCGTCGGGCGCGGGGAAGAAGGAACTGAACGAAATTTTTAGGAGTGCTGCTTATATAGGCAAAGCATTGGTTCCGGTTCGTGAGACCAACCGGGACCAATGCACCCTTTAGTCCCGGTTGGAGCCGCCAACCGGGACCAAAGGCCTCTTTTCAGCAGCCCAAAGGGCGGGAAGCGGCGGCCTTTGGTCCCGGTTAGTGGCACGAACCAGGACTAAAGGGAGTCATTGGTCCCGGTTGGTGCCACGAACCGGGACCAAAGGGTGGCATTGGTCCCGGTTCGTGCCTCCAACCAGGACCAACGGCCTTGCACAGCGGCGTGATGGTGGGAGTTTAGTCCCACGTCGCTAGTTGATAGCGCCCCACACCTATTTATAAGCTCCGCTGCCTCTTCACACTCGAACTCCTCTGAACTGCAGGCCTATGGGCCTAATCTGACACTGCTTTGCCTGTGGGCCTGCTGGGCCTTCTGCGGGCCTGAATCCTGGCCCATAATAGGGTTTCTAGTCGTATTCAGGCTGTGCGGGTCTAGTAGGAGGCACTTTTTTTGTTTTTTTGCTTTCTTTAGTTATTGTTGCTATTTTTATTTTTTTTCCTAGTTTTTTTTTGTTTTCTGCATTATTTATTTTCTTTTGTTTTTTGCTTTATTTTTTTAATTCTTTTTGCTTTTAGTTTTAGAAAAATTATAAACTTTCTGTTAGTGCCATTAGTTTTCAAATTTGAAATCGCTTTTTTTGTTTTTTTTCTTTCTTGCTTTATTTATTTTATTTTGTTTCCACAACTATTAACCATGCCAAAATAAAAGAGAGGCGCAATGCTTACCTACACGTTGCTTAGCTTCAGGCCAACGTGGAGGTGAGCAGTGCGCTTCTCCCTTCATCATCTCTACACTCAGGGCTTATAAACCGCTGTGAGTGCCTCTCGCTTGGCGAGGTGGGACTAAAAAATAGCTGCAGAAAGAATCAACTAGAAAACTCTTTTACCAGTTCATGCCACGAACCGGTACTAAAAGATGCTCGTGGGGCCCCAGCCTTAAAACCTGTACCAAATAAAATGCCTTTGTAACAGCCTTAGAACTGGTACTAAAGGAATCAACTAAAAAGTTTTTATAAACCTCTAGTATTATTGAAACTAAAATTATATAGAATTTTGTTACAAACTTTAATAGCAAAAATAATTATCATAAAAGAAAATAAATAAGTAATTAGAATTTAGTTCAAAACACTAAATGCAAAAAGAATTATCATAAAAGAAAATAAATAAGTAATTAGAATTTTGTTACAAACTTTAATACTCCCTTCGTTCCTAAATATAGGGTGTATAATTTTTGGCACGGAAATTAAAGAACGCACATGGAGGGAAAATTTCACAAGTTTTGGGCAAGATTTCACCTGACTAATTGCCATGAGAAAATAGAGGAGGTTGCTTGATATAAGGAAATGTAATCAAATCCCTAAAAAAATTATCCAAACGAGTGGTG
>NC_057801.1:661018954-661021513 GCF_018294505.1 Triticum aestivum
GGACGAGGCGGGGCGGGGCGGCGACGTACGGCGTCGGGGCGGCGACGGCGTCGGGGCGGCAAGGGACGGCGCGGGACGGTGCGGGGCGATGACGGCGACGGCGACGGCGAACCGGAGACGGGCAGCCTGGCGGCGTCGGGCGCGGGGAAGAAGGAACTGAACGAAATTTTTAGGAGTGCTGCTTATATAGGCAAAGCATTGGTTCCGGTTCGTGAGACCAACCGGGACCAATGCACCCTTTAGTCCCGGTTGGAGCCGCCAACCGGGACCAAAGGCCTCTTTTCAGCAGCCCAAAGGGCGGGAAGCGGCGGCCTTTGGTCCCGGTTAGTGGCACGAACCAGGACTAAAGGGAGTCATTGGTCCCGGTTGGTGCCACGAACCGGGACCAAAGGGTGGCATTGGTCCCGGTTCGTGCCTCCAACCAGGACCAACGGCCTTGCACAGCGGCGTGATGGTGGGAGTTTAGTCCCACGTCGCTAGTTGATAGCGCCCCACACCTATTTATAAGCTCCGCTGCCTCTTCACACTCGAACTCCTCTGAACTGCAGGCCTATGGGCCTAATCTGACACTGCTTTGCCTGTGGGCCTGCTGGGCCTTCTGCGGGCCTGAATCCTGGCCCATAATAGGGTTTCTAGTCGTATTCAGGCTGTGCGGGTCTAGTAGGAGGCACTTTTTTTGTTTTTTTGCTTTCTTTAGTTATTGTTGCTATTTTTATTTTTTTTTCCTAGTTTTTTTTTGTTTTCTGCATTATTTATTTTCTTTTGTTTTTTGCTTTATTTTTTTAATTCTTTTTGCTTTTAGTTTTAGAAAAATTATAAACTTTCTGTTAGTGCCATTAGTTTTCAAATTTGAAATCGCTTTTTTTGTTTTTTTCTTTCTTGCTTTATTTATTTTATTTTGTTTCCACAACTATTAACCATGCCAAAATAAAAGAGAGGCGCAATGCTTACCTACACGTTGCTTAGCTTCAGGCCAACGTGCAGGTGAGCAGTGCGCTTCTCCCTTCATCATCTCTACACTCAGGGCTTATAAACCGCTGTGAGTGCCTCTCGCTTGGCGAGGTGGGACTAAAAAATAGCTGCAGAAAGAATCAACTAGAAAACTCTTTTACCGGTTCATGCCACGAACCGGTACTAAAAGATGCTCGTGGGGCCCCAGCCTTAAAACATGTACCAAATAAAATGCCTTTGTAACAGCCTTAGAACTGGTACTAAAGGAATCAACTAAAAAGTTTTTATAAACCTCTAGTATTATTGAAACTAAAATTATATAGAATTTTGTTACAAACTTTAATAGCAAAAATAATTATCATAAAAGAAAATAAATAAGTAATTAGAATTTAGTTCAAAACACTAAATGCAAAAAGAATTATCATAAAAGAAAATAAATAAGTAATTAGAATTTTGTTACAAACTTTAATACTCCCTTCGTTCCTAAATATAGGGTGTATAATTTTTGGCACAGAAATTAAAGAACGCACATGGAGGGAAAATTTCACAAGTTTTGGGCAAGATTTCACCTGACTAATTGCCATGAGAAAATAGAGGAGGTTGCTTGATATAAGGAAATGTAATCAAATCCCTAAAAAAATTATCCAAACGAGTGGTGCAACACGATACACCTAATATTTTGGTTTTTTTGTCAAAAAACTATACACCTTATATCAAGGAACGGAGGGAGTAGCAAAAAGAATTATCATAAAAGAAAATAAATAAGTAATTAGAATTTTGTTACAAACTTTAATAGCAAAAAGAATTATCATAAAAGAAAATAAATAGGTAATTAGAATTTAGTTCAAAACATTAAAAGCAAAAAGAATTATCATAAAAGAAAATAAATAAGTAATTAGAATTTTTTATAAACTTTAATAGCAAAAAGAATTATCATAAAAGAAAATAAATAAGTAATTAGAATTTAGTTTAAAACATTAAAAACAAAAAGAATTATCATAAAAGAAAATAAATAAGTAATTAGATTTTTGTTACAAACTTTAATAGCAAAAAGAATTATCATAAAAGAAAATAAATAAGTAATTATAATTTAGTTCAGAACATTAAAAGCAAAAAGAATTATCATAAAAGTCGTTGGTCCCGGTTCGAGCCACCAGTCGGGACCAATGGTGGTGGGCCAGGAGTGAGGCCCATTGGTCCCAGTTTGTCCCACCAACCGGGACCAATGGCCCACGTGGCCCGGCCGGCCCCCGGGGCTCACAAACCGGGTCCAATGCCACCATTTGTCCCGGTTCTGGACTGAATCGGGACTAATGGGCTGACCCGGCCTGGACCATTGCCCCCTTTTCTACTAGTGTTAGTGATCAACTGGTGAATTAAATAGGCTGACAGATTGCAGGAAATGCTTATTGGTTGTTGATTTATATATAAAGTGGGCTAATAGCCTTTTCAGTAAAGGTCCGTGCAATTGCCCGATTGACATTTGACAGTGATGTCCCGACTTCCGACTGATGACGGAGCAAGAGAGGAAATTGCAGAGAACATTTAGACCAACTAGTAGCAGCGTACCTCGAATAAATCCCTATTTCACCTAAAAAAGAAAAAAAA
>NC_057801.1:661021523-661042365 GCF_018294505.1 Triticum aestivum
TTTGGTCCCGGTTGGTGGCACCAACCGGGACTAAAGGGGGGGGGGAATTGGTACCGGTTGGTGCCACGAACCGGTACCATTGCACCCCTTTAGTCCCGGTTGGTGCCACCAACCGGGACCAAAGGCCCCTGTACTGGCTGCATCGCGGCACGAAAGTTTAGTCCCACCTCGCTAGCTGAGGGAGCTCGAGAGTGCTTTATAAGCCCCAGTCCCGCTTCCCTCTCGAGCTCCTCTCAAATGCAAGCTTATGGGCCTAAACACACTATATGTGCCTGTGGGCCTATTGGGCCTATTGCGGGCCTGAATCCTGGCCCATTGTTGGGTTTCTAGTCGTATTCAGGCCGTGGTGGCCCTTTAGGTGACACTTTTTATTTTATTTTTGTTTTATATTTTGCTTTGAATTATTTATTTTCTGTTGATTTTTGCTTTATTTTTTTATTTTTTTCTTTTAGCTCAGAATAATTATAATCTTTCTGTTACTCCATTAGTTTCCAAATTTGAATAATTATAATCTTTATGCAACTAAATATATATTTGGAGATATTCTTTTTCCTGCTATTTAATATTACTGCATTTTATCATTATATTGAAAAACAGATTTTGTTATTTTAGTTTCTATCAAAAAAATCTTTATGACAATTCTTTTTGCTACTAAAGTTTCTAACAAAAAATTCTTTATGATAATTATTTCTGCTTTTCATGTTTTGAAGAGAAAATACTTTGATAATTTTAGTTGCATAAATTTTATATAATTTTATTTTAAAAAATACTAGAGGTTTATATAAGATTTTTAGTTGATTCCTTTTGCTATTAGAGTTTTATAAAAATATTTATTGTTTTTTTTGAGCTATAAGACCTTGAAATTGAAAATCATTTCAAATGAACTCTGAAAAGGTTGGAAGTTGGCATGGCATCATCATTTCATCCACATAGCATGTGCAAGAAAGTTGAGAGGGTTACGGCAAAAACTGGATGCACTTCATGTACAGAACAGACAATCTCTTTCGAAGTATCAGGATTTCATACGGAAACTTGTCTGTTACAACAGGCATTTAAAATGAACTACGAAAAGGTTGAAAGTTGGCATGGTATCATCATAATAGTTGTGGATAAAGCCTTCACTTTTTCTTCGCTTGTGTCCTTTCCTTATTGCGCCGTAACCATGGATAATCTTCATCATTTATCAGGATGCTTGGGTCAGCCTTGACTTTGAAGGGAGGAATTTCATGAAACTTTTCATAATCTTCGGACATGTCTGTCTTGCCCTCCACTCCCATGATGTCCCTTTTTCCTGAAAGAACTATGTGGCGCTTTGGCTCAGCATATGATGTATTCGCTTCCTTATTTTTTCTCTTTCTCGGTTTGGTAGACATGTCCTTCACATAGATAACATGTGCCACATCATTGGCTAGGACGAACGATTCGTTAGTGTACCCAAGATTATTCAGATCCACTGTTGTCATTCCGTACTGTGGGTCTACCTGTACCCCGCCTCCTGACAGATTGACCCAGTTGCATTTAAACAAAGGGACCTTAAAATCTACTCCGTAGTCAAGTTCCCATATATCCACTATGTAACCATAATGTGTGTCCTTTCCCCTCTCGGTTGCTGCATCAAAGCGGACACCACTGTTTTGGTTGGTGCTCTTTTGATCTTGGGTGATCGTGTAAAATGTATTCCCATTTATCTCGTATCCTTTGTAAGTCAATACAGTCGAAGATGGTCCCCTGGACAACGAGTACAGCACAGCACAAACAGTGTTCTCACCTCTGAGACGTGTTTCCAACCAACTGCTAAAAGTCCTGATGTGTTCACTTGTAATCTAGTTGTCGCACCGCTCCGGGTGTTTGGAGTGCAGACTGTTCTTGTGTTCATCGACATACGGGGTCATCAAGGTAGAGTTCATTAGTACTATGTAGTGCGCTTGAGACCAAGAATATCCGTCCCTGCATATTATTGAGTCCCCTCCAAGCGTGCCTTCTCCAGTCATTCTTCCCTCATACCGTGATTCAGGGAGACCTATCTTCTTAAGGCCAGGAATGAAGTCAACACAAAATCCAATGACATCCTCTGTTTGATGGCCCATGGAGATGCTTCCTTCTGGCCAAGCGCGGTTACAGACATATTTCTTTAGGACTCCCATGAACCTCTCAAAGGGGTACATATTGTGTAGAAATACGGGGCCCAGAATGACAATCTCGTCAACTAGATGAACTAGGACGTGCGTCATGATATTGAAGAAGGATGGTGGCAACACCAACTCGAAACTGACAAGACATTGCACCACATCACTCCTTAGCCTTGGTATGATTTCTGGATCGATCACCTTTTGAGAGATTGCATTGAGGATTGCACATAGCTTCACAATGGCTAATCGGACGTTTTCCGGTAGAAGCCCCCTCAATGCAACCGGAAATAGTTGCGTCATAATCACATGGCAGTCATGAGACTTTAAGTTCTGAAACTTTTTCTCTGCCATATTTATTATTCCCTTTATATTCGACGAGAAGCCAGTCGGGACCTTCATACTAAGCAGGCATTCAAAGAAGATTTCCTTCTCTTCTTTGGTAAGAGCGTAGCTGGCAGGACCTTCATACTGCTTTGGAGGCATGCCGTCCTTTTCGTGCAAACGTTGCAGGTCCTCCCATGCCTCAACTGTATCTTTTGTCTTCCCATACACGCCCAAGAAGCCTAGCAGGTTCACGCAAAAGTTCTTCGTCACGTGCATCACGTCGATCGAAGAGCGGACCTCTAGGTCTTTCCAGTAGGGTAGGTCCCAAAATATAGATTTCTTCTTCCACATGGGTGTGTGTCCCTTAGCGTCACTCGGAACAGCTAGTCCGCCGGGACCCTTTCCAAAGATTACGCGTAAATCATTGACCATAGCAAGTACGTAATCACCGGTACGCAGGGCGGGCTTCTTCCGATGATCTGCATCGCCTTTGAAATGCTTGCCTTTCTTTCGACATTGATGGTTGGTCGGAAGAAATCGACGATGGCCCAGGTACACATTCTTCCTGCAGCTTTCCAGGTATATACTTTCGGTGTCAGCTAGACAGTGCATGCATGTGTGGTATCCCTTGTTTGTCTGTCCTGAAAGGTTACTGAGAGCGGGCCAATCGTTGATGGTTACAAACAGCAACGCGTGTAGGTTAAATTCCTCCTGTCTGTGCTCATCCCACACACGTACACTGTTTTCATTCCACAGCTATAAAAGTTCTTCAACTAATGGCCTTAGGTACACATCAATGTCGTTGCCGGGTTGCTTAGGGCCTTGGATGAGAACTGGCATCATAATGAACTTCCACTTCATGCACATCCAAGGAGGAAGGTTATACATACATAGAGTCACGGGCCAGGTGCTGTGATTGCTGCTCTGCTCCCCGAAAGGATTAATGCCATCCGCGCTTAAACCAAACCATACGTTCCTTGGGTCATGTGCAAACTCACCCCAGTACTCTCTCTCGATTTTTCTCCACTGCGACCCGTCAGCGGGTGCTCTCAACTTCCCGTCTTTCTTACGGTCCTCACTGTGCCATCGCATCAACTTGGCATGCTCTTTGTTTCTGAACAGTCGTTTTAACCGTGGTATTATAGGAGCATACCACATCACCTTCGCAGGAACTCTCTTCCTGCGAGGCTCGCCGTCAACATCACCAGGGTCATCTCGTCTGATCTTATACCGCAATGCACCGCATACCGGGCATGCGTTCAAATCCTCGTACGCACCGCGGTAGAGGATGCAGTCATTAGGGCATGCATGTATCTTCTGCACCTCCAATTCTAGAGGGCATACGACCTTCTTTGTTTTGCGTACGTACTGTCGGGTAATTCATTATCCTTTGGAAGCTTCTTCTTCAATATTTTCAGTAGCTTCTCAAATGCTTTGTCAGGCACAACATTCTCTGCCTTCCACTGCAGCAATTCCAGTACGGTACCCAGCTTTGTGTTGCCATCTTTGCAATTGGGGTACAACCCTTTTTTGTGATCCTCTAACATGCGATCAAACTTCAACTTCTCCTTTTAACTTTCGCATTGCGTCCTTGCATCGACAATGACCCGACGGAGATCATCATCGGGCACATCGTCTGGTTCCTCTTGATCTTCAGCAGCTTCCCCCATTGCAGCATCATCGGGCACATCGTCTGGTTCCTCTTGATCTTCAGCAGCTCCCCCCGTTGCAACATCACCGTATTCAGGGGGCACATAGTTGTCATCGCACTCTTCTTCTTCGTCGTCTTCCATCATAACCCCTATTTCTCCGTGCCTCGTCCAAACATTATAGTGTGGCATGAAACCCTTGTAAAGCAGGTGGGTGTGAAGGATTTTCCGGTCAGAGTAAGACTTCGTATTTCCATATTTAGTGCACAGACAACACATAAAACCATTCTGCTTGTTTGCCTCAGCCACTTCGAGAAAATTATGCACGCCCTTAATGTACTCGGAGGTGTGTCTGTCACTGTACATCCATTGCCGGTTCATGTGCGTGCATTATATATAATTATGTGTGTCAAAAGTAAGAAAATCAAACAAATATCTACCTAAAGTAAGAAAATCAGACAAGTATCAGAAAGAAGATAAGAACAAGAGGCTCACCACGGTGGTGCCGGCGACGAGATCGGCGCGGGCGATCAACAGCGGTGAAAACGGGGACGGGGCGTGACGGACCGCTAAATCTAGACAAATCTCGAAAAAAATGGAGCTCCGAGGTCGAGCTTCAAGAGGAGAAAGCTTAACTAGTGTGGCTCGGGCATTTCATCGAACACCTCATGTGCATAGGAGGTGAACTAGAGCACCCAAATGCCCTCTCCTCGCCGGATTGAAAAAACAGAGCACTGGAGTGCTCTGCCGCGGCGGTGGGTATATATAGGAAAGTTATTTGTCCCGGTTCGTGGCATGAACCGGGACTAAATCCCCCCTTTCTGTCCCGGTTCAAGCCACGAACCGAGACCAATGGTTGTGGGTCAGGAGCGAGGACCATTGGTCCCGGTTCGTGGGTTGAACCGGGACAAATGTGTGGACCAATGCCCACGAGGCCCCGGCCGGCCCCCTGGGCTCACGAACCGGGTCTAATACCCCCATGGGTCCTGATTCTTGAAGAACCGGCACTAATGGGCTGGCCAGGCCCGAACGTTAGCCCTGTTTTCTACTAGTGGGATAGTGTCCGAACTGTTGCGGAAGGTTCACGGTTGGCGTTGGAGATGCCATTAGAGAGCTGCAAATTTGTAGGTTGTTGAGCCACATTATATTCCTGAACATTTGGAACAGGGGCTACACTGAACATGCTTAGCTGGTGCGTGGATGGCGATGTGTGAGGGGCGTTGAGTCCACCTACACAGTTCACTAATCGGCAAAAGAGTACAGTACGAGCTGGGACTGGCGATCGATGCTCCTCATTCGACGAGTGTTGTCTTCATGATGACATGATGTATACAGTATATTGGTTGGCGTAGGTGTACGTAGGTACTAGGTACAGTGTATTCCTGTTCTATTGGATGGATGATCAGTGCATTATTGATGTACTGCTATTCATGTGCATACACACCAAGCTACATGCAGTACAGGGACTGGCGATCGATGCTTCTCCTTCGACGGGTGTTGTCTACATGATGGCGTGATACATGCTGGTTGGTGTACGTAGGTACGGTGTGTTCTTGCTTGATCAGACAGATGATTAGTGCATTGTTCATGTACTGCTATTCATGTGCATACACACCGAGCTACAGTGGCGGATCAAGGATTGGAACAATCTCTGGGCCCAATTATTTTTTTCATCACGAGAGAAAAATTTAACGTCCATCAGACTATAGCTACCTCAAAAGAATACCTAAAATATGTCACAATTGCATCAAAAAATTAGAATTTAAACTCAATGCTTAAAGATACAAAAAGAATAGATAAAAATATGACAAAAAGTAGTAACTACAAATAGTACGTGCAGTAAAAAGAGTACCAAATCAATGGCTTGCTTCATCATTGTCTTCCATAACTTGATCAACGGTGGAAGAAGAGCCAACACCTTAGAGAAATCAAAAGCAAAATTTCATAAGAGAAGACATAATCATCAAGTGAAACAATTAACATTGTACAAAGTTGAAAACTTGCTACTACGATGAGGTAAAGTTCCTTTGCAAGATCTATAGGATTGAAAGCGATATATAATAGCATCATCATCGACCTTTGCAAATATTTCTCGCTCAATATTGCACACCATGGAACAATTCAACCAATCATCACCCATCTTATTCCTCAGCTCAGTCAACTCAGTCTTGATAATACTCATAGATGAGAAAGCTCTTTCCACAGATGCGGTTGCAACAGGTAAAATCAATGCCAACTCAATCCTACAGATCTCTTCATCTTTTATTTCTACAAAATGAAATGAAATTAATATTAGCAACCATTACCTATCCGTGTCGTGGTGGAGCAGTCCTGTGGCAGAGAGCAGAAGAGGCCGGAGCAGTAGGGGGCTAGGGTGAGGCGGCGACCACCGGAGCAGCAGGGGACCAAGGCGAGCGGCGGAGCAGCAGCCAGCAGGGGACAAGCGAGTGGCGAATGGACCTAGGCCGGCCGGGGAGCGCCGGAGCGGAGGGGAGTCACCAACGGGCAGCGGCAGCTACCTCGCCGCACTGAAACTGGGTGTCATGGCGAGTTGGGGGTTCGTGGCTAGGTCTGGGCGAGCTGGGGGTTCTGCCATCCTGAGTGGGTTGTGTGAGTGTGAAAGATGGAGAGCCTGGACCCCTAGCTGTGTGTTGGGATAAGCCCCGGGCCCATTCAGAAATATGGCTAGGTAATAACTAAAAAAAAGCCACGCCCCGTGCATGGGCCCTTGGGGCCTGGGGCCAAATCTGCCCCGTTTGAGTTATATACTCCCTCCGGTCATTTTTACTTCGCGTATTAGATTTGTGTAAATTCAAACTTTATAAAATTTGACCAAATTTATATAAAAAATAAATATCGGCATCTACAATACCAAATATATATACTCCGAAACTATATTTCATATTGAATCTAACAATATTAATTTAACATTCTGAATGTTGATACTTTTCTTTTATAAATTTGGTCAAAGTAAAGATACTATGACTTCGTACAAAACTTTTATGCAGACTTAAAAGTACAGGAGGAAGTACTATGGCATAACAATTAAGATACACCGCCCAAAAAAAAAACAATTAAGACACACTGTTCTGTAAAAAGAAACATTCACAGTGTATGCACGCGGTCTGAGCAGCCGAAAAGTTGTTCAATGTCGGTTTCCCCATTTGTAAGCAGTGGAAGAAGAAATGTCTCTAAGAAGCAAGCGAGTGCTAGCTAATCAGGGAAGTGATCAAGCTGGCTTAGAGCATCTTCCGGACATAACAAATATGGTCCCTTAATCACGAACATGTCCTGCCAGTGACCGGGCGTGTCCGTTTTGAACCCTTATTTATCCGTCCGCGCAGCCACATTTCTCATTTTTCTTCTCATATATCCTGTCACTTGCACGTCGTTGTTGGAGATGAAGAGAGAGAAATAAAGAAGAAATAAAGAAAAAGAAAAGGTGGTCCGGGGTGGGGCCGCGTCCTACGTGGCGGAGTGTCCGGGCGTGTCCGGGTGAGTCCGTGAGCTCTCATATCCTCCCCATATGGATATGAGGGTGTGCGGACAGCCCGGACGTATATGAATGATATGAGGGATCCAGTTGGGTTACGTTTTTCCCTCTCTCTTGTCCGACCACTGACCGGGCGTGTCTGCGGGCGTATGAGGGATGGTTTGAGGCGTCCGGCTGTATATGCTCTTAATATGGAAAAACATCAGTCAGACTCAGATCTGATGGAAGATGCATGCAACTCTCTTCTTCCTTCTAGGTGTGGCATGCTACTATCTAGCTAGCTAGCTGGAGTCGCTTAGATCACACTCTTCCACGAGCCACACACATCGCTCAGTCACTCACGCACACGCACATACAGAAGTGGCATGGGCATTCATAACGTGGCCGACTGCAATCGATTGGCCCGCGGGAGAAAAACGGGCAGGCAGCGCAGTAATGCAGGCCAGGATCTCGAGCTGAACAGCCACCGCGATTATCTCGACTGGACTGTTGCTGTACGTGCGCGGACAGACAATCAGCTCGCGGGTCGGGGCAGTGCATGCGCTGGCATTCGTGCATGGACCCGGACGCGACCGACCGGTGCACGTACGACGACGAGCGGAGGTGCGGGTGCATGCAGCGCGCGGGAAAGCGACCGAACCGCGCTCGATAGGACGCCGCTTTGCTTTGTCCGTTACTCCTGCGTTGGAGCGGCAGTCTGGGAGTCCCGGGATGGACGAACAATACGTGCCTGCAGGAGCGTAGCTCGTCGGCGTGCGTAGCTGCAGGATTCCTGCTGCTTCTAGCTAGCCAGTGACCAATCAGTTCGATCGAACAACCCATATGGTTTCGGTGCGTGCATCGGGGATAGTGGTACGTACTGTGGATATATAAGGCCAACTTCACCGCGCGACCCTATCTTGTCCGGGTGCGTCCGTTTGAAATAAAACGGACGAATAGCGCGGCCCAACGCGCGGCCTCAAACGGACAAATGTCCGGAATCCGTCCGTTTTTGACCCGTCCCCGGCCCAAAGTTGCCCTCGGTTTGGGGTGAAACGGACTCGCGCGGACGGCCGCGACGCACGCCCTTGTCCCCCTGTGGCCCGCCTGTCGGGGACACTAGCAGTCCCTCCCTCCCAACGCTTCGACCCTCTCTCTCCCGCCCCGCCCCGCCGCCGGTGCCGCCGCTATTCTTCGGCCGCCTCCTCACCGCGCAGCCCCCGGCCGTCCATATCAAACCACGTGGCCGCCATCACGCCCGCTCTTTCGCCGTAGTTTTGGCCGTCGTCGTCTTTGCCGGTGGCAGAGGAAACACGACCGCCGGCGACGTACCACGGCGGCCGCGGCAGCTTCCGACGGTTCCAGAGCGGCCAGTAGCCGGTCGGCAACCACCCCTGCTATGTCGAGGTGATCATCGCGGCCTCTTCGCCACCACGACCGCAAGGTGTTTGATATTTTGCCCACAAAGGTATGGACAGTGGAGACAAGTTCTTCTTCCACCACTTCCTTTGTTCATCGGACGATTCGTCGTCGGACGATGAAGATGTTGTGGTTGTTGCACTGGGCGTTCACGACCACATTCAATGGCAGCTTCCTCGGTACAGGGGGTCAGTCCCTGGCCGTGCTCCCAACCTGAACCGCAACAGGGAGAGAGGCCACGCCCTACTCTATGCTGATTACTTTTTCAACAAACCGCTCTTCAAGCCGGATAAATTCCGACGCCGTTTTTGAATGGGAAGGCATGTGTTCAATCGTATCCGAGAGGGAATGGTTGCTCATGACCCATACTTCTAGTGCAAGACGGATGCCCTTGGCAAGCTTGGGTTCTCCTCTTACCAGAAATGCACCGCGGCCGTCCGCATGCTTGCCTATGGAATTCCAGGCGATCTGGTGGATGAGTACGTGCGTATGAGCGAGACAACATGTCTGATGTCAATGTACAAGTTCTGTCAGGCTGTGATTGAGGTGTTTGGTCCAGAGTACTTGAGGCAGCCAACTGCCGCTGATACAGAGAGATTGTTGGCGACCAACGCGGCTAGAGGCTTTCCAGGCATGCTTGGCAGCATAGATTGTATGCACTGGGAGTGGAAGAACTGTCCATTTGCTTGGCAGGGCCAGTACAAGAGGCATGTAGGCGTGTGCACTGTCATATTAGAAGCGGTGGCTGTCGTAGTTCTAAGTCTGACAGTAGTGTAGGGGGGTACTAATGGAGAGGCAAGATCCTATCTATGGAGTAGTTGTATACGCAAGAGATTTACGAGTTTAGGCCCTTCTCAGAGGAAGTAACAACCCTACGTCTCGGAGCCCGGAGGCGGTCGACTGGATTATATGCGTATGAGTTATAGGGGTGCGAATGTTGGGTAACGTTGCAGAAAATTAAAATTTTTCCTACGGTTTCACCAAGATCCATCTATGAGTTCATCTAGCAACGAGTCATGGGAGAGTGATTGCATCTACATACCACTTGTAGATCACGTGCAGAAGCGTTCAATGGAATGGGGTTGATGGAGTCGTACTCGCCGTGATTCAGATCACCGATGACCTAGTGCCGAACGGACAGCACCTCCGCGTTCAACACACATACGGAGCGGATGACGTCTCCTCCTTCATGATCCAGCAAGGGGGAAGGAAAGGTTGATGAAGATCCAGCAGCACGACGGCGTGGTGGTGGATGCAGCAGAGCTTCGGCAGGGCTTCGCTAAGCAACTACGGAAGGAGGAGGAGGTGTTGCAGGGAGGAGGGAGGTGCTAGGGCTTATAGGTGCGGCCACCCCTCCCTCCCCTCCCTTTATATAGGCGCATGAGAGGGGGGAGGGCGCAGCCTTGCCCCTTCCTCCAAGGAAGGGGTGCGGCCAAGAGGGGGGGAGGAGTCCATCCTCCCCAAGGCACCTCAGAGGTGCCTTCCCCTCTTTGGACTCTTCCCTCTCCAAGTCTTCTTGGCGCATGGGCCTCTTGGGGCTGGTGCCCTTGGCCCATATAGGCCAAGGCGCACCCCCTACAGCCCATGTGGCCCCCCGGGGCAGGTGGACCCCCCCGGTGGACCCCCCCGGTGGACCCCCGGACCCCTTTCGGCACTCCCGGTACAATACCGATAAAGTGCGAAACTTTTCCGGTGACCAAAATAAGACTTCCTATATATAAATCTTTACCTCCGGACCATTCTGGAACTCCTCGTGACGTCTGGGATCTCATCCGGGACTCCGAACAACATTCGGTTTGCTGTATACTCATATTCATACAACCCTAGCGTCACCGAACCTTAAGTGTGTAGACCCTACGGGTTCGGGAGACACGTAGACATGTCCGAGACGGTTCTCGGGCAATAACCAACAGCGGGATCTGGATACCCATGTTGGCTCCCACACGCTCCTCGATGATGTCATCAGATGAACCACGATGTCGAGGATTCGATCAAACCCCGTATACAATTCCCTTTGTCAATCGGTACGTTACATGCCTGAGACTCGATCGTCGGTATCCCAATACCTCGTTCAGTCTCGTTACCGGCAAGTCACTTTACTTGTACTGTAATGCATGATCCCGTGACCAAACACTTGGTCACTTTGAGCTCATTATGATGATGCATTACCGAGTGGGCCCAGAGATACCTCTCCGTCATACGGAGTGACAAATCCCAGTCTCGATCCGTGTCAACTCAACAGACACTTTCGGAGATACCTGTAGTGCACCTTTATAGTCACCCAGTTACGTTGTGACGTTTGGTACGCCGAAAGCACTCTTACGGTATCCGGGAGTTACACGATCTCATGGTCTAAGGAAGAGATACTTGACATTGAAAAAGCTCTAGCAAAACAAACTACACGATCTTGTGCTATGCTTAAGATTGGGTCTTGTCCATCACATCATTCTCCTAATGATGTGATCCCGTTGACAATGACATCTAATGTCCATAGTCAGGAAACCATGACTATCTGTCGACCAACGAGCTAGTCAACTAGAGGCTCACTAGGGACATGTTATGGTCTATGTATTCACATGTGTATTACGATTTCCGGATAATACAGTTATAGCATGAATAAAAGACAATTATCATGAACAAGGAAATATAATAATAACCCTTTTATTATTGCCTCTAGGGCATATTTCCAACAGTCTCCCACTTGCACCAGAGTCAATAATCTAGTTACATTGTGATGAATCGAACACCCATAGAGTTCTGGTGTTGATCATGTTTTGCTCGCGAGAGAGGTTTAGTCAACGGATCTGCGGCATTCAGATCCGTATGTACTCTGCAAATATCTATGTCTCCATCTTGAACATTTTCACGGATGGAGTTGAAACGACGCTTGATGTGCCTGGTCTTCTTGTGAAACCTGGGCTCCTTGGCAAGGGCAATAGCTCCAGTGTTGTCACAGAAGAGTTTGATCGGCCCCGACGCGTTGGGTATGACTCCTAGGTCGGTGATGAACTCCTTCACCCAAATTGCTTCATGCGCTGCCTCCGAGGCTGCCATGTACTCCGCTTCACATGTAGATCCCGCCACGATGCTCTGCTTGCAGCTGCACCAGCTTACTGCTCCACCATTCAACATATACACGTATCCGGTCTGTGACTTAGAGTCATCCAGATCTGTGTCGAAGCTAGCGTCGACGTAACCCTTTATGACGAGCTCTTCATCACCTCCATAAACGAGAAACATGTCCTTTGTCCTTTTCAGGTACTTCAGGATATTCTTGACCGCTGTCCAGTGTTCCTTGCCGGGATTACTTTGGTACCTCCCTACGAAACTTACGGCAAGGTTTACATCAGGTCTGGTACACAGCATGGCATACATAATAGATCCTATGGCTGAGGCATAGGGGATGACGCTCATCTCTTCTTTATCTTTTGCCGTGGTCGGGCATTGAGCCGAGCTCAATCTCACACCTTGCAGTACAGGCAAGAACCCTTTCTTGGACCGATCCATTTTGAACTTCTTCAAAATCTTATCAAGGTATGTGCTTTGTGAAAGACCTATGAGGCGTCTCGATCTATCTCTATAGATCTTGATGCCTAATATATAAGCAGCTTCTCCAAGGTCCTTCATTGAAAAACACTTATTCAAGTAGGCCTTAATGCTGTCCAAGAATTCTATATCATTTCCCATCAAAAGTATGTCATCTACATATAATATGAGAAATGCTACAGAGCTCCCACTCACTTTCTTGTAAACGCAGGCTTCTCCATAAGTCTGCATAAACCCAAACGCTTTGATCATTTCATCAAAGCGAATGTTCCAACTCCGAGATGCTTGCACCAGCCCATAAATGGATCGCTGGAGCTTGCATACTTTGTTAGCATTCTTAGGATCGACAAAACCCTCCGGCTGCATCATATACAGTTCTTCCTTAAGATGCCCGTTAAGGAATGCCGTTTTGACGTCCATCTGCCATATCTCATAATCATAGTATGTGGCAATTGCTAACATGATTCGGACGGACTTAAGCTTCGCTACGGGAGAGAAAGTCTCATCGTAGTCAATCCCTTGAACTTGCCGATAACCCTTAGCGACAAGTCGAGCTTTATAGATTGTGACATTACCATCTGCGTCCGTCTTCTTCTTAAAGATCCATTTGTTTTCTATCGCTCGCCGATCATCGGGCAAGTCAGTCAAAGTCCATACTTTGTTTTCTTACATGGATTCTATCTCGGATTTCATGGCTTCAAGCCATTTGTTGGAATCTGGGCCCGCCATCGCTTCTTCATAGTTCGAAGGTTCACCATTGTCTAACAACATGTTTCCAGGACAGGGTTGCCGTACTACTCTGGTGCGGAACGTGTCCTTGTGGACCTGCGAAGTTTAGTAGCAACTTGATCCGAAGTACCTTGATCATCATCATTATTTTCCTCTTCAGTTGGTCTAGGCATCACAGGAACATTTTCTTGAGCTGCACTACTTTCCCGTTCAAGAGGTAGTACTTCATCGAGTTCTACTTTCCTCCCACTTACTTCTTTCGAGAGAAACTCTTTTTCCAAAAAGGATCCGTTCTTGGCAACAAAGATCTTGCCCTCGGATCTTAAGTAGAAGGTATACCCAATGGTTTCTTTGGGGTATCCTATGAAGACGCATTTTTCCGACTTGGGTTCGAGCTTTTCAGGTTGAAGTTTCTTGACATAAGCATCGCATCCCCAAACTTTTAGAAACGACAGCTTAGGTTTCTTCCCAAACCATAATTCATACGGTGTCGTCTCAACGGATTTAGACGGTGCCCTATTTAAAGTGAATGTAGCTGTCTCTAGAGCGTATCCCCAAAATGATAGCGGTAAATCGGTAAGAGATATCATAGATCGCACCATATCCAATAGAGTGCGATTACGACGTTCGGACACACCGTTACGCTGAGGTGTTCCAGGCGGCGTGAGTTGTGAAACGATTCCACATTTTCTTAAGTGTGTACCAAATTCGTGACTTAAATATTCTCCTCCACGATCCGGTCGTAAGAATTTTATCTTTCGGTTACGTTGATTCTCTACCTCATTCTGAAATTCCTTGAACTTTTCAAAGGTCTCAGACTTGTGTTTCATCAAGTAGACATACCCATATCTACTCAAGTCATCAGTGAGAGTGAGAACATAACGATATCCTCCGCGAGCCTCAACGCTCATTGGACCGCACACATCGGTATGTATGATTTCCAACAAGTTGGTTGCTCGCTCCATTGTTCCGGAGAATGGAGTCTTGGTCATCTTGCCCATGAGGCATGGTTCGCATGTGTCAAATGATTCATAATCGAGAGACTCCAAAAGTCCATCAGCATGGAGCTTCTTCATGCGCTTGACACCAATGTGACCAAGGCGGCAGTGCCACACGTATGTGGGACTATCGTTATCAACTTTACATCTTTTGGTATTCACGCTATGAATATGTGTAACATTACGCTCGAGATTCATTAAGAATAAACAATTAACCATAGGGGCATGACCATAAAACATATCTCTCATATAAATAGAGCAACCATTATTCTCGGATTTAAATGAGTAGCCATCTCGTATCAAACGAGAACCAGATACAATGTTCATGCTCAAACTTGGCACCAAATAACAATTATTAAGGTTTATAACTAATCCCGTAGGTAAATGTAGAGGTAGCGTGCCGACGGCGATCACATCGACCTTGGAACCATTCCCGACGCGCATCGTCACCTCGTCCTTCGCCAGTCTCCGCTTATTCCGCAGCTCCTGCTGTGAGTTACAAATATGAGCAATGGCACCGGTATCAAATACCCAGGAGTTACTACGAGTACTGGTAAGGTACACATCAATTACATGTATATCAAATATACCTTTAGTGTTGCCGGCCTTCTTATCCGCTAAGTATTTGGGGCAGTTCCGCTTCTAGTGACCCTTCCCCTTGCAATAAAAGCACTTAGTCTCAGGCTTGGGTCCATTCTTTGACTTCTTCCCGGTAACTGGCTTACCAAGCGCGGCAACCTCCTTGCCGTCCTTCTTGAAGTTCTTCTTACCCTTTCCCTTCTTGAACTTAGTGGTCTTATTGACCATCAACGCTTGATGTTCTTTCTTGATTTCAACCTCTGCTGACTTCAGCATAGAAAATACTTCAGGAATGGTCTTTACCATCCCCTGCATATTGTAGTTCATCACAAAGCTCTTGTAGCTTGGTGGGAGCGACTGAAGGATTCTGTCAATGACCGCCTCATCAGGGAGGTTAATATTCAGCTGGGTCATACGGTTGTGCAACCCAGACATCTTGAGTATGTGCTCACTGACAGAACTATTTTCCTCCATCTTACAACTATAGAACTTGTCGGAGATGACATATCTCTCGACCCAGGCGTGAGCTTAGAAAACTAGTTTCAGCTCCTCGAACATCTCATATGCTCCGTGATGCTGAAAACGCTTTTGGAGCCCCGGTTCTAAGCTGTAAAGCATGCCGCACTGAACGAGGGAGTAATCATCAGCACGTGTCTGCCAAACGTTCAAATCGTCTTGCAGTGCTGGGAGAGCAGGTGGGTCACCTAACGGTGCTTCAAGGACATATGCTTTCTTGGCAGCTATGAGGATGATCCTAAGGTTTCGGACCCAGTCTGTATAGTTGCTGCCATTATCTTTCAGCTTGGTTTTCTCTAGGAACGCGTTGAAGTTCATGTTGACATGAGCGTTGGCCATTTGATCTACAAGACATATTTTGCAAAGATTTTAGACTAAGTTCATGATAATTAAGTTCATCTAATCAAATTATTTAATGAACTCCCACTCAGATTTGACATCCCCTTAGTCATCTAAGTGTTACACGATCCGAGTCGACTAGGCCGTGTCCGATCATCACGTGAGATGGACTAGTCATCGTCGGTGAACATTCTCATGTTGATCGTATCTTCCATACGACTCGTGTTCGACCTTTCGGTCTCCGTGTTCCGAGGCCATGTCTGTACATGCTAGGCTCGTCAAGTTAACCCTAAGTGTTTTGCATGTGTAAAACTGTCTTACACCCGTTGTATGTGAACGTAAGGATCTATCACACCCGATCATCACGTGGTGCTTCGAAACGATGAACTTTAGCAACGGTGCACAGTTAGGGGAGAACACTTCTTGAAATTGTTTTAAGGGATCATCTTATTTACTACCGTCGTTCTAAGTAAACAAGATGCATAAAACATAATAAACATCATATGCAATTATATAAAGTAGTGACATGATATGGCCAATATCATATAGCTCCTTTGATCTTCATCTTCGGGGCTCCATGATCATCTTGTCACCGGCATGACACCATGATCTCCATCATCATGATCTCCATCATCGTGTCTTCATGAAGTTGTCACGCCAACGACTACTTCTACTTCTATGACTAACGTGTTTAGCAATAAAGTAAAGTAGTTTACATGGCGTTCTTCAATGACACGCAGGTCATACAAAAAATAAAGACAACTCCTATGGCTCCTGCCGGTTGTCATACTCATCGACATGTAAGTCGTGATTCCTATTACAAGAACATGATCTCATACATCACAATATATCATTCATCATTCATCACAACTTCTGGCCATATCACATCACATGACAATTGCTGCAAAAACAAGTTAGACGTCCTCTAATTGTTGTTGCATCTTTTACGTGGCTGCAATTGGGTTCTAGCAAGAACGTTTTCTTACCTACGAATAACCACAACTTGATTTTGTCAACTTCTATTTACCCTTCATAAGGACCCTTTTCATCGAATCTGCTCCAACTAAAGTGGGAGAGACAGACACCCGCCAGCCACCTTATGCAACTAGTGCATGTCAGTCGGTGGAACCGGTCTCACGTAAGCGTACGTGTAAGGTTGGTCCGGGCCGCTTCATCCCACAATACCGCTGAAGCAAGATAAGACTAGTAGCGGCAAGCAAGTTGACAAGATCTACGCCCACAACAAAATTGTGTTCTAATCATGCAATAGAGAACTACGCATAGACCTAGCTCATGATGCCACTGTTGGGTAACGTTGCAGAAAATTAAAAATTTTCCTACGGTTTCACCAAGATCCATCTATGAGTTCATCTAGCAACGAGTCATGGGAGAGTGATTGCATCTACATACCACTTGTAGATCACGTGCGGAAGCGTTCAATGGAACGGGGTTGATGGAGTCGTACTCGCCGTGATTCAGATCATCGATGACCTAGTGCTGAACGGACATCACCTCCGCGTTCAACACACGTACGGAGCGGATGACATCTCCTCCTTCTTGATCCAGCAAGGGGGAAGGAGAGGTTGATGAAGATCCAGTAGCACGACGGCGTGGTGGTGGATGCAGCAGAACTTCGGCAGGGCTTCGCTAAGCAACTACGGAAGGAGGAGGAGGTGTTGCAGGGACGAGGGAGGCGCTAGGGCTTATAGGTGTGGCCACCCCTCCCTCCCCTCCCTTTATATAGGCGCATGAGAGGGGGGAGGGCGCAGCCTTGCCCCTTCCTCCAAGGAAGGGGTGCGGCCAAGAGGGGGGAGGAGTCCATCCTCCCCAAGGCACCTCGGAGGTGCCTTCCCCTCTTTGGACTCTTCCCTCTCCAAGTCTTCTTGGCGCATGGGCCTCTTGGGGCTGGTGCCCTTGGACCATATAGGCCAAGGCGCACCCCCTACAGCCCATGTGCCCCCCGGGGCAGGTGGACCCCCCCGGTGGACCCCCGGACCCCTTTCGGCACTCCCGGTACAATACCGATAAAGTGCGAAACTTTTCCGGCGACCAAAATAAGACTTCCTATATATAAATCTTTACCTCCGGACAATTCCGGAACTCCTCGTGACGTCCGGGATCTCATTCGGGACTCCGAACAACATTCGGTTTGCTCCATACTCATATTCATACAACCCTAGCGTCACCGAACCTTAAGTGTGTAGACCCTACGGGTTCGGGAGACACGTAGACATGACCGAGAAGGTTCTCGGGCAATAACCAACAGCGGGATCTGGATACCCATGTTGGCTCCCACATGCTCCTCGATGATGTCATCAGATGAACCACGATGTCGAGGATTCGATCAAACCCCGTATACAATTCCCTTTGTCAATTGGTACGTTACATGCCCGAGACTCGATCGTCGGTATCCCAATACCTCGTTCAGTCTCGTTACTGGCAAGTCACTTTACTCGTACTGTAATGCATGATCCCGTGACCAAACAGTTGGTCACTTTGAGCTCATTATGATGATGCATTACCGAGTGGGCCCAGAGATACCTCTCCGTCATACGGTGTGACAAATCCCAGTCTCGATCCGTGTCAACCCAACAGACACTTTCGGAGATACCTGTAGTGCACCTTTATAGTCACCCAGTTACGTTGTGACGTTTGGTACACCCAAAGCACTCTTACGGTATCCGGGAGTTACACGATCTCATGGTCTAAGGAAGAGATACTTGACATTGAAAAAGCTCTAGCAAAACGAACTACACGATCTTGTGCTATGCTTAAGATTGGGTCTTGTCCATCACATCATTCTCCTAATGATGTGATCCCGTTGACAATGACATCTAATGTCCATAGTCAGGAAACCATGACTATCTGTCGACCAACGAGCTAGTCAACTAGAGGCTCACTAGGGACATGTTATGGTCTATGTATTCACATGTGTATTACGATTTCCGGATAATACAGTTATAGCATGAATAAAAGACAATTATCATGAACAAGGAAATATAATAATAACCCTTTTATTATTGCCTCTAGGGCATATTTCCAACAGTGAACCCTTTACACTGAGGAGGGGGTGGCTTATATAGAGTCTGCCAGACCCCTCCGGCCCTCAGTTATGCAGGGTTTAAGATACATTAAGATTGAGCGTTACTGGTAACGCTACACATAAAGTGCTATGATGACCATAAAAGCTACTTAATGACCGACTATTTGCGTGTAGAGTGACTTTATATCTCCTGGGCGTCGAGTGGTTGGCTTTATGGTCGAGTGGTTGGTTTCATGGTCGAGTGTCCTCAAGTCTGTCGAGTGGAACACTTCTGAGTCGATTGACAGGTGGTTTCTTCTAGAGATGTCCTTGGGTAGGGTAGTTCGTACAGGTCCATGGCCCTGCCCTAGGTACATAGCTTCATCATTAGCCCCCGAATGGATCGAGGTTTGAGTGGGGAAGGAGTTGAGAACTCTTCCGACCCATTTCTCGTGCTATGAGTATGTCTTGTTGTGGATCAATGAACCTTAAGTGACGGCACCAACTTCTCTTTCAGTCGCCTTGATCCATTCTTTGTATTCGTCGAGTGAAGTTTTCACTTGGAGAGCTCCGAGCGATAGAGCGGAAGAGATCTTTCGTCTGACGAGTTGTTCTGCAACCCACGGATTTCGTGGGATTCGAATTTTGGGAAGCGCGCGGGGCGGGGCGAGGCCGCAGTAATCGGATGGGATAAGGCAGGGCTGCCTCGATCTCCGCGCCACCGTTTTCGCCACGTATCGTGCGCGCGACTGTTGCGTGATTTGACAGGATCGCCCGGGCCTACATGTCAGTCACTCGGAAGCAACCTTATATAAGGCACCGGACGGGGTTTTTTTAACAGTGCGTTATCATTCCCCCCTCTCTTCCCCAGACTTCTCCGCCGCGTTCGCTTCCGCCTCTGCACCGCTGCTCCGTGCGCGCCTCGTCGGCGACGATGGTGAAAGAGAAGACGGCGGCCCTGGAGCGGGCGAAGAAAGTGAAGGCGAAGGCGAAGGGAAGGGCGACCAGTCGGAGCGGATCTTCATCGAGGACCGGCCTGCCGCCGGGCTGGATCTAGGGCGATTGGATCCGCTCGACGATTAGTCAAGCGGATCTTGACGACCTGGCCGACGGAGGACTGGTCCCCCATGGATCGGCGCGGCTCCCGGGGAAGGAGTCTGAGCCGCAACCCCAGGAGGGTGAGTGCGTTCTCTTGGCCACCCATGTCGACCGTGGGTTTTCTTTGCCGCCTCACCCTTTTTTTCGGGGATTTCTGAACTTCTTTGGGGCGCAACTCCACCACTTCACACCCAACACCATCGTGTACCTCGCTGCTTTCGTGTCTTTGTGCGAGAATTTCTTGGGTTGCCGGCCTCATTGGGGTCTTTTCAAGCACATCTTCACCTGTCGCTCCTAGACGGTGAAAAATGCCAATCCGAGTGACGAGAGAACACACGTGATTCAGATGTGTGGGGGTCTTGGGGTTCAACTGAGAGGAAAAAGCTCCTTTTCGACCATGATCTTACCCGACTCGGTCTGTGGATGGCAGTCGACCTGGTTCTACTGCAAAGACCAGCCAACGCCAGTGCAGTCGACTGGGCTCCCTCCTTTTTCCATGGAACGAGTGAGGAAGCCTTCCTCTTTGAAGGTGGTCCTGGAAGAGAAGGCGCAGGTTAAGGTGCTGGTCGAGCGTGTCCTGCAGCTTATCCGTGACGGGGTGACTGGCATGGACCTCTTGGAGGTCTTCCTCCTCCGACGCGTCCAGCCGCTTCAAGCTCGAGATCATCCGATGTGGTTGTATTCTGGCACTGAGGACACCACTCGGATCCATCCGGAGGAGATTGACGATGCCACGCTGGAGCGGTGGATGGCGAGCATTACAGGAAACAAAGACAACCCCCGAGGAGCCAGGAGGATTGTTCCACTCGACCAATCATACAAAGTAGACAAGGTCCAATTCTGCATTTCCGACTATGATTCTGCTTTCTCCATTCTGTTTGCTTGAAAGCAGTCGACTGACTTTTGTCTTGTTTGTTGTCTTCTAGGTCACGACTGAGATGTATTCGACGCCCAACGGGGCGCAAGAACAGGCCGAGGAGGGAGAGGCGAGCGGAGGTGAGAGTGAGGAGTGGCAATCTGAT
>NC_057801.1:661042738-661046135 GCF_018294505.1 Triticum aestivum
GGAGGAGGAGGAAGTCGATCCTCCTCATATGGAGAGGCGATCCAAGCTCATCCACGACCCTGCGAGCGAGCGTGCCAAAGCGATTGTGCCCGTTGGGCAATCGTCGAAGCGCCCTCGGGCGGCTTCTCCGGCGCCGACTGAGAAAGTGCCGCAGCAGCCGAAGCCGTCAAAGTCGCCGAAGGCCTTGCCCAAGATGAGAATGGCCATTCCCACTATCTCCGGGTAACAGCAGAACTTGTGTTTTCTTGTTTAGCACGGACGAACTCTTGGTCGACTCATCGACTAACCGACTGGTTTCTGAAATCTGCAGTGCTGCTACCTCCGAGACCTCCGCCAAGAACGATGACCAGGAAATGGAAGACGCCGCCACTTCCAACACTGGTACGCTCTCTGTGGTTTCACTTTTGGTCGATTGGATATTCGTTTCTAACTTTGAATTTTTCCTGCAGCTCCTCATGTCATTGATCTCCCTGATGATGACGACGAGGTGCCACTGAGGGCGAGGAAGAATAAAAAGGCGCGGGCTGGCAAGACCACTCGGACTGCATCAGTGCCTGATGCATTGGTTCAAGAAGGTGGCGATGTCACTCGGCATTCTATGTCCTTCGCTGTGCCGTTGACGAGTGCCCGTCCTTCATCGCCGATTGCTGATCCGCCCTCCCTTTTCGCCACGCACCACGTCCCAGAGGACCAAGCGGGTGCTGCTAAGGAGGCTATACGCCAGGCGGGGATCATGATGGAGCAGGTGAAGGCGATCCGGGAAGCCAGCCAAGCGGCTTATGATGCTAGCTCAGGCCTTCAGAGAAATGTCCTGGTTAGTTGGTCATCGCTTGTTCTATTAGGATATGTTATCTGAAGACTTTCTTTCCGAAGATCTTTTTTCTGTACACCCACTGGGTGTGTCGATTGATTTTTTGGATTGGTGGGGCCACGCTGAGTGCACCCACTGGGTGTAGTCTCCGAGACTATGGTGGACTGCTGGCAGTCGACCGTAGTCTTTGTATTTTGAATTTCTTCATTCTAACTTCTTCACTCGGTTTGGTCGGACCATGTCGAATGGAATCTTGGAACCGGTGGGGACACACTGAGTGCACCCATTGGGTGTAGTCCCCGAGACTGCCATGGACTGTTGGCAGTCGACTGTAGTCTGAAGACTCTGTATTTTTTTTGGTAGATCATGATGAGACCAAGACTAACTGCTGGTAGTTAGCCATGGTTTTGGGATCATAATCTCTTTGTTCCTTTCGGTCGACTGATTGGATCAAGTCGATAAAACTAGTGGGGGCATGCTGAGTGCACCCACTGGGTGTAGTCCCCGAGACTACTATCGAATATTTTGATTCAACTGTAGTCTTAGAAATGTTACAGTTTTTCTCTTAGTCACTCGGAAGCGACCTCTCTTTTGATGTCTGTTGACTGACTCTTCGCAGAAATCTTGTGAGCTTGTGGCTCGCTATACTGAGTTGGAAAAGAAACATATTCAGCTGGACCTTGACTTGAAGCTTGTCCAGGAGAACTTTCAGAAGGCGAAGGACGAGGCAAAAGGTATGATTGGTGAGAACTTGACGACTGTCTTTATCTTTTTGTCCACTCCTGATTCTGATCTCAATGTCATTTTGCAGATAAAATGAAGGAGGCTCTGAAGAAGAAGGACCAAGACCTTGCCGAGGCGCAGAAGGCGGCTTTGGAAAAAACAAAGCTTGCGGAAGAAAAAATGGCTTCAGTTGGTAAACTTGAGGGGGAGAACGCCAACCTGAAAGCTGCTCTCGACGCGGCCAACAAGGAAGTCAGCCGTCTGAAGAACGACAAGATAGCTCTGAGTGACAAGGCTAGTGAACTGGTAGGGAAGAAGAACGATCTGGAGGCTTATCTGGGAGGACTCGCCAAGAAGTTATTCATCATGCTTGACGATAATCTCTCCTACCCGACTGACTTGTAATCTCCAACTTATCATAGAACTGCTGGCTCATCTTTGAGTTGTGTTTACAGAATTCTGCCAAAACTTCAAGGAGGAGACCAGTCGAGTGGAGACAGGCTTGGATCCCATTAATTCCCCTGTGAAGGATGAAACTACCATGAACGTGCTCCGACTGGAGTCTCGTGTTGCTGGTGTGGTTGACTATCTTGCTCGACTGAAGGTTGCGGCATCGCGGATCGACACGACACTCTGGCCGAGAGAGACGCTTCAAAATGACCTCGAGTCTCTGATGACTCGACTGAATGAAATTCCAGGTTGAGTGCAAGAATGGAAGAAGTCTTCTGCCAGGTGTGGTGCTGATGTTGCTCTGTCTCTGGTCCGTGTTCACTACAAGGATGCGCGAGAGGACAAGCTGGCGTCCCTCAAAGTGGCCAATACAAAGAAGCATGACTTCCAATCTTTCATGGAGACCTTCATTGCTGCTGCCACTCGGATTGCAGATGGAATCGACCTGGACCAGTTTGTCGCGCCTTCCAGTCCTCCTCCCGAGGAGTAAAAAACTTCTATGCTTGATGCCTTAAATTTTCCTCGGAATGCCGAGTGGTTTTGTAACCGATAAACTTTTACAGGCTTGATGCCTGAGCACTTCTGAATCCGTAGGATGCTATCTGAACTTGGCTTGTAGTTGAATATGTTTGCATTTGCCTTCAAGCGAACATTGTTCTTCACTCGGAATATATTTTAGTGCTTGTGACGCACTCTTGCAGGTAGGGATGGAGCCCAGATTGCAGTCGACCTGCGCCCTTGCAGATCGGGATGGAGCGCACATTGTATTTGTGGCGGAGCTCCGAAGGAGAAGGTAGCAGTCGACCTGCACCTCGTCGTCCTTGTAGAGCGCACATTGTATTTGTGGCGGAGCTCCGAAGGAGAAGGTAGCAGTCGACCTGCACCTCGTCTTCCTTGCAGAGCGCACATTGTATTTGTGGCGGAGCTCTGAAGGAGGAGGTAGAAGCCGCCCCGCACCTCGTCGTCCTTGCAGAGTGCACATTGTATTTGTGGCGGAGCTCCAAAGGAGAAGGTAGCAGTCGACCTGCACCTCGTCGTCCTTGCGGATCAAAATGGATTTCATACTTAGGCAAGTACTGGACTACAGCTAAGCCCCCGAGTGGGAGGTTTGCTCTCCACTCGGTAGGATTTTCAAGTACTTAGGCGAGTATTGGACTGCAGCTAAGCCCCCGAGTGGAGGTTCGCTCTCCACTCGGTAGGATTTTTATAACTTAGGCGAGTACTGGACTATAGCTAAGCCCCCGAGTGGGAGGTTCTCTCTCCACTCGGTAGGATTTTCAAGTACTTAGGCGAGTACTGGACTGCAGCTAAGCCCCCGAGTGAGAGGCAGACTCACCACTCGGTAGGATTTTTTATTACTTAGGCAAGTACTGGACTGTAGCTAAGCCCCCGAGTGGGAGGTTCTCTCTCCAC
>NC_057801.1:661046645-661060656 GCF_018294505.1 Triticum aestivum
CACTCGGTAGGATTTTCAAGTACTTAGGCGAGTACTGGACTGCAGCTAAGCCCCCGAGTGGGAGGTTTGCTCTCCACTCGGTAGGATTTCAAACACTTGGCGAGTACTGGACTGCAGCTAAGCCCCCGAGTGGGAGGCAGACTCACCACTCGGTAGGATTTTTTATTACTTAGGCGAGTACTGGACTGCAGCTAAGCCCCCGAGTGGTAGGTTTGCTCTCCACTCGGTAGGATTTTCAAATACTTAGGTGAAACGGATTCACAGCTAAGCCTCCGAGTGAGAGGCTTGCTCGTCACTCGGTAGGAATTTTTTACAAACTTAGGCAAAACGGATTCGCAGCTAAGCCACCCACTGGGGGATTTCTCACATAAATAAAAGCAACAACAATCAATGGGGAAATTATAACACTTTTGTCTTTGATAAACAAACTACAGAAGTACTTTTATTACATCTCATCTGAGTGAGTACTTAAGTGTAAAAGGGGCGGAGCAGGTCCGCATTCCAAGCTCGTGGCTCATCAATCTGGCGGCCGACATTGTAAAGACAGTATGCTCCATTGTGGAGAACTTTGGTGACGATGAAGGGGCCTTCCCAAGTAGGGGCAAGTTTGTGTGGCTTCTGTTGATCCACTCGGAGGACCAAGTCTCCTTCTTGGAAGGCCCGACTCTTCACGTTTTTGGCATGGAATCGATGCAAGTCTTGCTGATAGATGGTCGATCGGATCATGGCCATCTCTCTTTCTTCTTCTAAAAGGTCGACTGCGTCCTGCCGGGCTTGTTCTGCTTCATCTTCAAAGTAGGGCTCAACTCGGGGTGCATTGTGAAGCAGGTCACTCGGCAGAACTGCTTCGGCTCCATAGACCAGAAAGAACGGAGTTCGCCCAGTCGGCCGATTAGGAGTAGTCCTCAATCCCCAAAGAACTGATGGAAGTTCGTTGACCCCCGCGCCTGCTGCGTGTCTGAGATCACGCATCAAACGGGGTTTCAGTCCTTTGAGAATTAGGCCGTTAGATCTTTCTGCTTGTCCATTCGACTGGGGGTGAGCGACGGAAGCATAGTCGACTCTTGTGCCTTGAGAAGCGCAAAAGGCTTTGAATTGGTCGGAATCGAAGTTTGACCCATTATCAGTGATGATGCTATGCGGAACTCCATATCTGAATATCAATTCTCTGATGAAGCTGATAGCAGTGCCGGCATCAAGATTCTTGATAGGCTTGGCTTCGATCCACTTAGTGAACTTGTCGACTGCCACCAGTACATGGGTGAAGCCGCTCCTGCCAGTTCTCAGTGGTCCAACCATATCTAATCCACAAACAGCGAACGGCCAGACGATTGGAATGGTCTTCAAGGCTGAGGCGGGCTTGTGTGACATATTGGAATAGAACTGACATCCTTCACACTTGTCGACTATCTCTTTTGCCATTTCATTTGCTCTGGGCCAGTAAAACCCCGCTCAGGTATGCTTTAGCCACAATAGTCCGAGAGGACGCATGATGGCCACAGGTCCCTAAGTGGATATCGTCGAGAATTATCTGACCTTCTTCTGGCGTTATACATTTCTGACTGGCTCCAGTCGCGCTTTCCCTGTACAACTGTCCCTTCATCACTGTAAAGGCCTTGGATCGACGGATGATCTGTCGAGCCTCTTCTTCATTCTCTGGGAGCTCTTTCCTTAGGATATACGTGATGTACGACATTGTCCAGTCGGGAGTGATGACCAAAACTTCCATGATCAGGTCGACCACAGCTGGGACCTCAACTTCAGCCGGATCCGTGGCACTTTTTGGCTGCGGGGCTTCTTCGGTGAAAGGATCCTCTTGAACTGATGGCGTGTGGATGTGTTCCAAAAACACATCACTGGGAATGGCTTCTCTCTTGGAACCTATTTTAGCCAAATCATCAGCTGCTTGATTTTTCAGTCGGGGTATATGATGAAGCTCTAACCCCTCGAATTTCTTCTCTAGCTTTCTTACTGCATTGCAGTAACCAGTCATGGCTGGGCTTCTGACGTCCCACTCCTTCATCACTTGGTTAACCACAAAATCAGAGTTGCCATAGACCATGAGGTGACGAACGCCGAGTGAAATGGCCATGCGCAACCCATACAAAAGTGCTTCATATTATGCTTCGTTATTGGAGGAATCAAAGTGAATCTGGAGCACATATCCGAGCTTATCTCCTCGGGGGGAAACCAACACTACCCCAGCACCGGATCCATTCAGCATCTTAGAACCATCAAAGAACATGGTCCAGTGCTCTGAGTGAACTTGAGTCCGCAGTTGCTGTTTGGTCCACTCAGGGATGAAATCTGCTATTGCTTGGGACTTGATGGCTTTCTTTGCCTCAAATCTGATATCTAGGGGAAGGAGTTCAATCGCCCATTTTTTCACTCGACCAGTTGCATCTCTGTTATGCAGAATCTCTGACAATGGAGCATCGCTGACGACTGTAATGGAATGGTCTGAGAAATAATGAGAACCTTCTTCGTGGTCATATAAATCCCATATACAAGCTTCTGATAATGAGGGTATCTTTGCTTTGATGGGGTCAAAACTTCGGAAATATAATATACTGGGCGATGAACTTTAAAGGCTTTTCCTTCTTCTTCCCGCTCGACCGTAAGTACTGTACTGACGACTTGTCCTGTGGCTACAATGTAAAGCAGCAAAGGCTCTTTGCTGATCGGCGCAGCAAGCACCGGCTGGGTGGAAAGCAGGGCTTTTAGCTCTGCAAATGCTGCATCAGCTTCAGGAGTCCACTCAAACTTGTCTGACTTCTTCATCAGTCGGTAAAGAGGCAATGCCTTTTCACCGAGACGAGAGATGAATCGACTTAAAGCAGACAAGCAACCAGTAAGCTTCTGAACATCGTGCACACGCACAGGTCGTTTCATTCAGAGTATAGTACCAACTTTTTCTGGATTTGCGTCGATTCCTCGTTCAGAAACGAGAAAACCGAGTAATTTTCCGCCAGGAACTCCGAATGTGCACTTTGATGGATTAAGCTTGATACCATACCTCCTGAGGTTGGCAAATGTCAGCAAGGTCATTCAGTAGGTCGGAACCTTTCCGTGACTTGGACACAATATCATCCATGTACGCTTCCACATTCCGACTGATTTGAGTGAGCAAACACTTCTGAATCATCCTCATGAACGTGGCTCCGGCATTCTTAAGGCCGAATGGCATGGTGACATAACATAAGCACCTGAATGGGGTGATAAAGCTGTTTTGAGCTCATCGGGTCCATACAGACGGATCTGATGGTAACCGGAATAAGCGTCTAAGAAAGACAGGCGCTCACATCCCGCAGTCGAGTCGACTATTTGGTCGATGTGGGGGAGAGGAAAATGATCTTTCGGGTAGGCCCGATTGATATGTTTAAAGTCAATGCACATGCGAAGTGACTTGTCCTTCTTGGGGACCATGCCAACATTGGCGAGCCACTCGGAGTGGTAAATCTCTCGGATAAACTCTGCTGCTAAGAGGCGAGCCACCTCCTCGCCAATGGCCTTTCTTTTCTGGACGGCGAACCATCCAAGATGTTCTTTAATAGGTTTCATCTTTGAGTCGACTCATAGACGGTGCTCAGCCAGCCCCCTGGGAACACCCGACATGTCAGAAGGTTTCCATGCGAAGATGTCCCAGTTCTCACGGAGGAACTGGATGAGCGCTTCTTCCTATTTGGAGTCGACCATTGTAGAGATATTAGTCGGAGCAGCATTGGGGTCGGTCGGGTGAATGTGAATCGGTTTCGTCTCACCAGACGACTAAAACGCTGATTCCGTGGCGGGCTTCTTAGCTCGCAACAAATCACTCGGGTCTACATTTTTTTGGTGCTCCTGCCACTCTTCTGCTACCATCTGAGCATCGGTGATCTTTGAGCCTTTCTGAAAGCACTCTTCCTCCATCTTCTGATTGCCAGTAACAGTGATCACACCTTTGGGGCCAGGCATCTTCAATTTGAGATACATGTAACATGGTCGAGCCATAAAACGTGCATAAGCTGGCCTGCCCAAAATAGCGTGATAGGCACTCTGGAAATCCACAACTTCAAATATCAACTTTTCTTTGCAGAAATTTTTGGAATCACCGAAAACTACATCAAGAGCAATCTGACCGAGTGACGCAACCTTCTTTCCAGGAATGACTCCATAGAAACTCATGTTGCTGGTACTGAGTCTGGACATCGGAATGCCCATCCCTTTCAATGTCTCTGCATACAGTATATTCGGGCTACTGCCACCATCCATCAAAACTTTACTCAGTCGAGTGCCTTTGACGACTGGGTCGACCACCAAAGCTTGCCTCCCAGGGGTGGCTATGTGTGTCGGGTGATCAGACTAGTCGAATGTGATGGCAGTCTGAGACCATTTCAGATAATTGGGTGTCTCCGAAGCAACCATATTAACTTCTCGGTTGATAACTTTCAATCGACTTTTGCTTTCAATGTTAGCAAAAATCACCAGAGTGGAATTGACCTGGGGATATCCATCATCACTATCCTCCTTGTCCTCAACTTTGTCCGACTCCTTTTCCTTATCTTTGGGCTGTTTCCCATGGAATTGCTGGATCAAGAGCCGACATTGTCGAGTGGTATGTTTTGGGTAAATAAATTTACCCTCCTCATCTTTTTTTGTGTGGATGTGACACGGCAAATCCATCACGTCATTTCCTTCTTTGTCTTTCACCTTCTTAGGGTTCCAAGACCCCTTGGGCTTCCCTTTAAACTTTCCTTGAGTCACGGCCAAGGCTTCCCCAGGAGCAGCTGGCTCGGCTTTCCGCTTCTACTTCCGACTGGAGTTCCCTCCTCCGGTTTCATGGACGACTGACTTGTGTTTGCCACTCCGGAGCCGGTCCTCTTCTTCACCATTGGCATACTTGGTGGCTATCTCCATCATTCGACTCAGAGACATGTCTCCGGTTCGACTGAATTTCAGGTTTAGCTCTCTGTACTTAACGCCTTCCTTGAAGGCACACACTGCCTGGTGATCAGATACATTCTCTATCGTGTGATGCAACGTGATCCATCTCTGGATGTAATCTCTCAAAGTTTCATTCGACTTCTGCACACAAGATTGCAGCTCTGTCAGTCCTGCTGGTTGTTTGCAAGTTCCTTCAAACGTTCTGACAAACACTCGGGAAAGATCTTCCCAAGTGTAAATGCTCCTGGGTGCTAACTGATTCAACCATGCTACGGCTGAGCCTTCCAACATAAGAGGCAAATGTTTCATGGCCACCTCATCATTGCCGCCGCCAATCTGAACAGCCACTCGGTAATCTTCAAGCCAACTACCAGGCTTGGACTCACCAGTGAACTTACTGACTCCAGTTGCCAACCTGAAGTTGGGAGGAATCACCGCGGCCCTGATGGCTCTGCTGAAACACTCTGGTGCTGAGACGTGCACTCTGCTGGTGGTGGGTACATCCCTATCGTGACCCTCTCGGTGAGCTCTGTTCCTGTCAACCAGACCTTACACGATAATGGATCTCGCATCAAAGCCTGGTTCCCTGGGGTCGACTGGAATCCTTCGCCCAACACTGTGCTGGCGTCTATCATCCTGTTGTCGAGGCGCGTACGATCCACCCCTTGGGGGAGGGGTGGGCACTCAACGTCGATTATCTCGATCGATTCGGTGATCATACTGCTCACGGTTCTTGTACTGAACGTGCCAGTCTCGACACCCCTCACGCCTCGGGGGCGATCTGGGGCTATGAGCCGACTGGAATGTATTTGAAGCTAAGGATCTGCTGTGAATCCTATTCCGCGACTACGATACAGCTGAATTTTGATCTCCTGCTGCCCGGAGTAAATCTCTGATCTGCAACAAGCCTCTGCCAGCCTCTGACTGGGAAGGCTGAATTGACTCTGCTATACGGGCTGCAGCTGCTAAATTCTGAACCGGAGTTTGATATACCTGAGTCGGTTGTGGAAAGAGTTGACGTTGACTGGAATCTGGAACTCGTTGCTGCGCATGCTCGTCGAGTGCTCGCTGAAGGTTCTCCAGTCGAGCACGCTCAGCCAAGTTGGCCAGGCGTGCGTCCTCTAAGGCACAAGCCTCGGGAGTTTCTCCAACGATAGGAGTATGAAGCGCATCCATGTTCCGGCGGCGAAGTTCTTCCCTTTGCAGCGAAGTGAGGGGCTCGGGGAGATACTCCTCATGGGCATGCGACGGATCGCCTCCGTCAGCGCCGGGAAAACCGGCAGGACCGCGTGGTCCATCGACCATCAAAACCTCCGCCACTGGATCACTGCTGTCGCACTCGGATGCAGTCTCTGCGGAGCCAGTCGACAGGTCGAACAGGTCGTATAGAGATTCGTCAGGCTTGATTGCCGCGACTTGAGGGGTGGCCGACTGGCGAGCCACCGCGTGTCTCACCCACCGCTAAAGCCTCGACCGACCGGAGCGCTTGCGCCGGCGGGAAACAGGGGGGAGGACGACACAAAGACCGACCGGTACTGGGTCGACGGCTCCCGCAGGAGGACGCCGCGGACGCACGCGCGGAAGTGCGTCGCTCCGTGGACTGGGAGCGCATCAATGTCGAGCGGAGCCTCCTGAAGCCAAGCAGAGTCGTCGGTGACAAACGTGAGGGCGCCGAGACGGATCTCGCGGCCCTCAACCAAAACTCCGCCTGAAACCATGATGAAGGAGATCGGAAAAAATTGCAACTTCTCCAGTAAGTCGCTAAGACACCTGCCCCACGGTGGGCGCCAACTGTCGTGGTTCTAAGTCTGAAAGTAGTGTAGGGGGGTACTAATGGAGAGGCAAGATCCTAGCTATGGAGTAGTAGTATACGCAAGAGATTTACGAGTTCAGGCCCTTCTCAGAGGAAGTAACAGCCCTACGTCTCGGAGCCCGGAGGCGGTCGACTGGATTATATGCGTATGAGTTATAGGGGTGCGAACCCTTTACACTGAGGAGGGGGTGGCTTATATAGAGTCCGCCAGACCCCTCCGGCCCTCAGTTATGCAGGGTTTAAGATACATTAAGATTGGGCGTTACTGGTAACGCTACACATAAAGTGCTATGATGACCATAAAAGCTACTTAATGAACGACCTTTTGCGTGTAGAGTGACTTTAGATCTCCCGGGCGTCGAGTGGTTGGCTTTATGGTCGAGTGGTTGGTTTCATGGCCGAGTGTCCTCGAGTCTGTCGAGTGGAACACTTCTGAGTCGATTGACAGGTGGTTTCTTCTAGAGATGTCCTTGGGTAGGGTAGTTCGGACAGGTCCATGACCTTACCCTAGGTACATAGCTTCATCAGTGGCATCGCAGGATCTCTGTATATGGCATTCTTTCTTCGGCATGGCAGGTTCTCACAATGATATCAACGTGCTGCAACGTTCTCCAGTCTTAGCGAGGTTTGCAGAAGGCCGCTCCCCACCTGTTAACTTTGAGATCAACGGCCACCAGTACAAAAAAGGATACTATCTAGCTGATGGTATATATATCCTCAGTGGTCAACTTTTGTGAAGACAATCTCGAAGCCCCAAGGTGAGAAGAGAAAGAGATTTGCCCAAATGCAAGAGAGTGCTAGAAAGGATGTGGAACATGCTTTTGGTGTGCTTCAATCCCGATGGGGCATCGTTTGTTACCCTGCACTATCATGGGATGAAAGGAAGCTTTGGGAGGTGATGACTGCTTGTGTGATCATGCACAACATGATCGTCGAGGACGAGCGTGATGATAGTATCTTCGACCAAGGATTTGATTTTCAAGGTGACAATGTTGAGCCCCTGCACCAAGAACTGGCCACGTTTGATGAGGTCTGCCAGTTCCATCATGAGCTGCGTGATTGGCACACTCATAAGGCTCTTCAAAATGACTTGGTTGAGCACGTGTGGGAGCATGTTGGCAACCGATAGATGTATTGGTTCGTTTTATGTTCATTTAAGGCAATTTCGATTTGGTTGTAAACCTATCTTTACTAGAGACAATTTCAATTGGGTTGTAAAACTAGGCCAACTCCACCGCACGACCCCAAACGGACGTCCGTTTTGTCCGGATTCTGTCCGTTTGGGCAGGGCAATGGGGTCGTGTCCAGGGATGCGGTGGCCGTGCGCCCAGCGCGTGGCCGCATCCGTTTGCCCCATCTCGTCCGCCAGGGCTTATAAATGCCCATATTTTCATATGAATTTATCCGTTTTGAAGAGCGGTTTGTTGGAAAAGTAATCGACATAGAGCAGGGCGTAACCTCTCTCCCTGTTGCGGTTCAGGTTGGGAGCACAGCCAAGGACCATGACCCCCTGTACCGAGGAAGCCGCCGTTGAATGTGGTCGTGAACGACCAGTGCAGCCACCACAAGATCTTCATCATTCGACGACGAATCGTCCGATGAACAAACGAAGTGGTGGAAGAAGAACTCGTCTCCATTGTCCATAACTTTGTGGGCAAAATTCGAACACCTTGCGGTCGTGGTGGCGAAGAGGCTGCGATGATCACCTCGACGCAGCAGGGGTGGTTGTCGACCGGCTACAGGCCGCTCTGGAGCCGTCGGAAGCTGCCGCGGCCGCCGTGGTACGTCACCGGCGGTCGTGTCTCCTCTGCCACCGACAAAGACGGCGACGGCCAAACCTCCTCCGATCAACGGCCAAAACTACGGCGAAAGCGGGGGCGTGGTGGCGGCCATGTCTACACGTGGTTTGGTATGGACGGCCGGGGGCTGCGCGGTGCGGAGGCGGCCGGAGAATAGCGGCGGCGCCAGCGGCGGGGCGTGGCAGGAGAGAGGGTCGAAGCGTTGGAAGGGATGGACTGCTAGTGTCCCCGATAGACGGGCCACGAGAGGACAAGGGCGTGCGTCGCGGCCGTCCACGCGCGTCTGTTTCACCCCAAACCGAGCGCAACTTTGGCCCCGGGATGGGTCGAAAACGGACGGATTCCGAACATTTGTCCGTTTGAGGCCGCGCGTTGGGCCGCGCTATTCGTCTGTTTTACCCCAAACAGACGCACTCGAACAAGATGGGGTCGCGTGGTGGAGTTGGCCTTGGCCTAAGGCCAACTCCACCGCGCGACCCTATCTTGTCCGACCCCGTCCGTTTGGGGTAAAAGGGACAAATGGGACGACCCAGCGCGCGATGGCCCGGACCCATCTGGTCCGTTTTGTGTCTGTGCCGACCCATTTCGAGCGCAAACTTGCGCCGGGTTTGGGTCGTGGCGGACAACGAACGGACGCTTCGAACATCCGCGTCGGGGCCGCGTGGCAGGCGGCCACCTACCTCCCACCCGCCAACATAAATGTGCACGGGCGGGAGGCCCCACCTGTCATCCGCACAGCGACGGGTCGGCGTCCTTCTTAAATGGGACCCGTGGACCGGTCGTCGTCCTCATCCCCACGCCGGCCCCTCTCTGCCCCCTCGAAAGTCGACATGCCCAAACCCTAGCCACTCCCCGACCTCGAGCTCGCCGGCCGGCCGCAGCCATGGGTCTGTGGAACCGCAAGGGGAAGCACGACCGCGAGGCCGGCTCCTCCTCCGGCCGCCGCTGCGGATCCGTGAAAAAGGAGGAGCCCGCGTCACCGCCGCGCTCCTCCCGTCGAGCCCCCGTGTCACCGCCGCACTCCTCCCGTTGAGCCCCTGCGCCGCCCCCTTCACCATTGCCCCTAGGCCCTCCGGTGAGCGCGACCGGCAGTACATCTGCGCAGACGTGTGCCGGAGGTACTGGGAGACGAGGACGCCGGTCCCGTGGAGCGACTCCCACCTCCCCAACGGGTGGCACCTCTCCGTGGACCGGGTCCCCATCCCGCCAGTGCCGGCGACCGGCCGTGCACGGCGCGATGAGATCAACCGCTGCCGCCGCCTCCTCCCCGACGACCTGTACTACGACCACAGGTATGCCCCCGACTCCCCGCTCTGGGACACATGGCTCCAGGACGAGCATGACGTGCGGCGCCGTCCTACTTCGCCGGCACCGTGTCGGGGCCGCGGAGGCCACATGCAGAGCCGCGCGGGCGTACGCTGGTGCGCGCCCTGACGCCCACGCCGTCGCCTTCCACGTCTCCGTCGCCACCTCCCCCTCCTCGCATGACAGCAGAGGAGGAGGCCTGTCTCCTGCAGCGTGTCATGGACGACTCCATGAACACGCACGACGAGCGGCAGTGGGACGGCCAGGAGGAGGCCATCGCCCTCTCTGCCGCCGGGGACGTTGCGTTCCCGGAGCTGCAGCTGGCGGCCGTCACGGGGGAGGCGGAGGAGGAGGACCCATCCGCGTTCGAGCAGCTGGTGGGCCAGGGGTGGGGCTGGTCCTGCACTGCGCCGGAGATGGCCGCCGGCCTGGGCGTGAACTGGTGCCCCACTCCGCCGCGGTCACCGGAGCGAGAGGCGTCGCCGCGGGAGGAGGTGGTGCAGGCACCTCTGGTCGTCCAACCCGCCCCCGTCTACCACGCACCGCCGCCCCACCTCTGGACGCCGCCGAAGTACGTCGACCTCGTCAGCGACGACGACGATACCGGCGGCAAGTGAAGACGGCGACGACCACGGCACTGACGGGCACGGCAGGAGCGCGCAGGAGGAGTTTTTTTTTTGTTATTATGTTAATTATGAAACTGGGCCTTTTAAGTGGCCGTTGAAACTGGGCCGTTTTGTGGCCGACCCCTATATATGTTTTATGGTTTTTTTAAATGCGTTTATTTGCTTTTTTAGTTATTTCATTCAGTTTTTTATTCCCGTCCACTCCGGACACGATTTGGGGTGCGGCCGCGCGATGGGCGCACGCACGACCCAACGGACACAGCCGGACACGGACGAACCCATCGGCGCCCCAAACGGATAAAATCCGGCCAATCCGGATGTTCGTTTGGGATCGTGCGGTGGCCTAAACGACTCGAGAGCGTAGTTGGAGCAGCTAGGGAGCCAAAGCCCCATCAGTTCGACTCGGAATAATGATTGGAACCATGCATACACCGCCTCCCAGACATGCATGGCTGACATACCGATCGAGTTCACGCACATCTGGGAGCGTGTGTGTGTGTGTATGGAGCCGATTGATTGCACACCGTGCATGCAGTACCATAGATTGTGCACGGGGTACTGGAGAAAGATTTTGGAAGCGTCCTGGTCTCTGGGCAGGGCAGTACTGGGCCATGCACGCACGGTTGCAGCAACTCCAGAAGTCCGGAGTGAGTGTATCAGTATCTCCCGGACAAAAGGAGACGCAGGCCTGCCGGCCGGCCGGCCACATAAAACAGCCACGACACTAGTAGTAGCTGCTAACTGTTTTGCAAGTACGTACGTCGGACGAGCATGATTTCCCTGGGGACCGTCAGACGGGCGTGATTGATGGCGCTGCATCTCACAATCCCTTCCTTGGAACGCAATCATCAGCGACGCATGCGGAGGTGACGGGCCGGCCCTCGCCGCAGGGCCTATCATCGAGGGGAGCGTTGACATGTCGTACCAGACATGCCTCGAACCAGGAGGACCACTGGGTCTCTGGCTAGCTAGCCTGAAACTTTGCCGGAGATATATGTTGCCGCCGGGTTCAGTTCACTCACGTCGGTGTGGTGGGAGCTACCGAGGTAGTAGGGGCCAGAGAACGACGCCCGGCCGCGCGCCAGCAGGCCCGGAGGCGGGGTCGCGCGAGTTGGTGGTGGCGCTCGGACGGCCGGGGCGGGAGGGACGCGCCGTGCCGGGTGGTGAGGCTGAGAGGCCACGCCCGCGCGCCCTGGACCACGCCGGGATCGACGACTCGCCCCCCGACGCTCACATGGGTTGGCTCCATGCGTGCAGCGTCGCTCGCAAGCGCACCTCGCGCCCCCGCCTCTCCTGCGATGTGGATGCAGCGGCGAAGTTGTTCTGTTCGTGTATCGGGCACGGTACGTGCCGAATTGTTGGATCAGACTTGCTAAGTCTCAATGCTATACCCGTGAGATCTTATATTGAGATCTGTGTAAAAAAATATTTATTTATTTTTCTCTTTTGCATGTTGTGTCACTTGACTGAGTTTCGATTAAATCTCAGTCGACTGAGATCTAGTCACATCTTTGTTGAATATGTGGACGGACAGAGTCTCGATGGTTATGTGACTTATATGTCCTTTTTAACCGCACTCCGACTGAGCTGGACTTGCCGGTTATTTGCAAATTGCAATGCGAGGCAGTTTGCCTGTCGATTGATACATGGGACATGCCCCTAAAAAAAAGAGGTACATGAGACATGGAAGTGGTCCGAAGTTTTTTGACATATGCAAGTTCTCTGTCTCTGGGTGTAATACACCATGTCATAGTATTTCTCCTGTGAGTAGTTTTCTTTAATAGGGAATATCCTATTTCTCGCCTATAGCGAAGCATATTATCTCAATATCCTTTTGTATTGAGATCTTATAGGCCTAGTTCGGCAGCACAGTTTTTTCTTGTTCTTTTTCTGCTATCCATTTATGTCTATTTCTATCTCCATTTCCTGCACCCTGTTGTTTCAGTATTTTCATAAGTCTTTTTGTTTACTTTTGCTTTCATCGGCTTTCGCCCTTTCCTTTTTCTAACGTTTTTTCTACACCAGTTTTATTTTGATGATTTTGTAAAAAAGTCAGGAACATTTACAAAAGCCATAAACATATTTGCAAATTCATAAACATGCCTAAAAAATCGCAAATGTTTATTTAAAGATTTACGGATAAAAAATTACATTTTTTAATTAACGATCAATTTCAAAATATGTCATAAAAACCCGTGAACCACCGACAAGAGGTATATTTTCCCTTTAGAAGGTTTTCATATGGGAGCCAACAACACGACTGGTTTTTCTCAGGAAGAAATGAATTCAGCGCCCGTTGTTGGAGAGCAAAAGAGTATAATATGGATTGATCCGGTGCGCATTATATTGACAATTCAGCGTAGAAGGCGAAGAATAGGAGGTGACTTCTGCCGTGGAACTAACTCTGACAGTAAGAGTAGGGGGTACATATGAGGAGGCAAGGCCCTAGCTACGGCGAGGTTGTACACACGAGTTTACGAGTTCAGGCCCCTCTCGGAGGAGGTAAAAGCCCTACGTCTCGGTGCCCTGAGGCTGTCGACTGGAATATGGGTGTGTATTACAGGGGGTGCGAACCCTTGTGCCAGAGGAGGGGGGTGGCTTATATAGAGTGCGCCAGGACCCCAGCCATCCCCCGCTACAGGGTTCAATGTACATTAAGACAGGGCGTTACTGGTAATGCCAGCTATAAAGAGGTATTAATGACCTTTAAGACTATGGAGTGAACGCCTGACCGTTAACATCCTGAGTGACTCTAGGTCTTCTGCACTTCGAGTGGTTTCTTGTATGGTCGAGTGACTTCATCTCGATCGAATGGAATTGGGGTATCCGAGTGAGGTAATTGGTCGAGTGGATTGTACTCCAAGGTTAGTTCAGTCGGTACTTCTTGTTGCACTTTGAATGTTCTTGATTCTAGGGTAGTGACCATGGGTAGGGCATCTAGGTCAGGCCTATGACCCTACCCTAGGTCCATGGCATCGTCATTAGCCCCCGAATGGCTTGAGGTCTGAATGAGAAGAGAGTTGAAGTTGATCCTGACCTGATTTTTATGCTTCGCAGGCATTCTTGCTGAGTCTGGGAATCATGTTAAAACTTCAACTTTATTTCAGCCGCCTTGATCAATTTAGAGGTCGTCGAGTGAACTATACAGGCAGTCTTCGAGTGTTGATATGGTGCAAAATCTTCGGCACGATTGGTTACTCTGCGGTTCCCAGATCTCACGAGATTCAAAACTTTGGGGAAGCGCGCGGGACGGAGCGTGCCACAGTAAAAGGGGTGGATAGACAGGGACGCCTCGGTTCTTGCGCCACCTTTTTCACCATGTATCGAGCGTGCGACTGTTGCGGGATTTGACAGGATTGCTCGGGCCCATGAGTCAGCCACTTAGAAGCATGTCCATAAAAGGCGTCGAGGTCGATGCGTTTGCACAGTGCGCCTTATTCCCATTCTTCTTCCTCTGCTTCTCCATCGCGTCCTCCTCCACTCTTGACGCCACCGCCTCGCCTGTGCGCAATCCGCCGCAATGGTTAAGGACAAAGAGGCGGCCC
>NC_057801.1:661060926-661111547 GCF_018294505.1 Triticum aestivum
GGTTGGATCTAGGGGGACTGGATTCGGTCCATCCTCCGAAAAGAAGATCTGGAGGATCTGGCCGCCGCAGGCTTGATTGCTGACGGGTCTTGGAGGTTGCCGGGGAACGAGATCGAGCCCCAGCCGCAGGAGGGTGAGTGTGTCCTCCTCGCAACCCATGTCGACCGTGGTTTCAATCTGCCTCCGCATCCTTTTTCCAGGGTTTCGTGAACTTTTTTGGGGCCCAGCTCCACCATTTTTCTCCCAACACTATCACATACCTAGCTGCGTATGTTTCTCTGTGTGAAAACTTCTTGGGTTGTCGACCGCATTGGGGTCTATTCAAACACATCTTTACCTATCGTTCCCAATCTGTGAAGAAATCGAATCCGACTGACGAGAGTACGCACGTGATCCAAATGTACGCGGGTTTAGGGATTCAGATGAGGGTCAGGAGTACTTTTCCCCCAATGACACTTCCTGAGTCGGTTAGGGGATGGCAGTCGACCTGGTTCTACTGCCAAGATATTCCGACCCCTGGTCAGTCGACCGGTGTTCCTCCCTTCACCATGGACCGAGTCCGCCAACTCTCTTCATTGACCGTGACTTCAGCAGAGAAAGTAGAGGTGTCCATGCTAGTTGAGCGGGTAGTCCAATTGGTCCGTGGTGATGTGACTGGCATGGATTTGTTGGAGGTGTTTCTCAGTCGACCCATCCAGCCCCTCCAAGCTCACGATCATCCAATGTGGATGTACTCAGGCACCAATGACACTGCTTGGGTCCACCCAGAGGAGGTCACCAATGAGACAGTGGCACGGTGGCTAAAGAGCATTATTGGAAACAAAGATAACCCCAAGGGGTCTAGAAGAGTTGCACCATTCGATGCCGAAAATGAATCGGACAAGGTCTGGTCCTTGTTACCGAGTGTCTTTTCATTCCGATTTGGAACTATCTTTGAATCTGACTGATGCTTGTTTAACTTCTTGCCTTGCAGATTTATACTGTGATGTACTTGATGCTAAACGGGGAGCAAATCCAGGAGGGAGCGGAGAGCGCGGACGAGAGTGTTGACTAGCAATCTGAAGGAAATATGCCCTAGAGGCAATAATAAAGTTATTATTTATTTCCTTAATTCATGATAAATATTTATTATTCATGCTAGAATTGTATTAACCGGAAACTTAGTACATGTGTGAATGCATAGACAAAACATATAGTCCCTAGTATGCCTCTACTTGACTAGCTCGTTAATCAAAGATGGTTATGTTTCCTAACCATAGACATGTATTGTCATTTGATGAACGGGATCACATCATTAGGAGAATGATGTGATGGACATGACCCATCCGTTAGCTTAGCATTATGATCATTACAGTTTCATTGCTACTGCTCTCTTCGTGACTTATACATGTTCCTCAGACTGTGAGATTATGCAACTCCCGAATACCGGAGGAACACTTTGTGTGCTGCCAAATGTCACAACATAAAAAGGTGATTACAAAGGTGCTCTACAGGTGTCTCCGAAGGTATTTGTTGGGTTGGCATATATCGAGATTAGGATTTGTCACTCTGTGTTTCGGAGAGGTATCTCTGGACCCTCTCGGTAATACTCATCACTATAAGACTTGCAAGCATTGCAACTAATGAGTTAGTTGCGGGATGAAGTATTAAGGAACGAGTAAAGAGACTTGCCAGTAATGAGATTGAACTAGGTATGATGATACCGACGATCGAATCTCGGGCAAGTAACATACCGATGACAAAGGGAACAACGTATGTTGTTATGCGGTTTGACCGATAAAGATATTCGTAGAATATGTAGGAACCAATATGAGCATCCAGGTTCTGCTACTGGTTATTGACCGGAGACGTGTCTCGGTCATGTATACATAGTTCTCGAACCCGTAGGGTCCGCACGCTTAACATTCGATGACGATTGGTATTATGAGTTTATGTGATATGATGTACCGAAGATTGTTCGGTGTCCCGGATATGATAATTGACATGACAAGGATTCTCGAAATGGTCGATACATAAAGATTGTTATATTGGACGGCTATATTCGGACACCGGAAGTGTTCCGGAGAAGTTTCGGATAAAACCAGAGTGCCAGAGGGTTACCGGAACCCCCCTGGGGAACTAATGGGCATCGACGGGCCTTAGTGTAGAGCGGAGGGCAGGGCAGGTCGCGCGCCCCCTCCCCTTGAGTCCGAATAGGACAAGGAGGGGGGCGGCGCCCCCCTTTTCTTCCCCCTCTCCCTCTCCTTCCTTCCCCTTCTTCCCCTCTTGGTGGAATCCTACTAGGACTAGTAGTCCTAGTAGGACTCCTCTCTTGGGGCGCGCCTACAAGGGCCGGCCGACCTCCCCCTTGCTCCTTTATATACGGGGGCAGGGGGCACCCTAGAACACACAAGTTGATCTTTTAGCCGTGTGCGGTGGCCCCCTCCACAGTTACACACCTCGGTCATATCATCGTAGTGCTTAGGCGAAGCCCTGCGTCGGTAACTTCATCAGCACCGTCGCCACGCTGTTGTGATGACGAACTCCCTCGGCCTTAACTGGATCAAGAGTACGAGGGACATCATCGAGCTGAACGTGTGCTGAACACGGAGGTGTCGTACGTTCGGTGCTTGGATCGGTTAGATCGCGAAGACGTTCGACTACATCAACCGCGTTAACTAAACGCTTCCTCTTTTGGTCTACGAGAGTACGTGGACACACTCTCCCCTCTCGTTGCTATGCATCACCTAGATAGTTCTTGCGTGATCGTAGGATTTTTTTTTGAAATTACCGCGTTCCCCGACAGTGGCATCCGAGCCAGGTCTATGCGTAGATGTTATATGCACGAGTAGAACAGAAGGAGTTGTGAGAGATAATAGTCATACTGCTTACCAGCATGTCATACTTTGATTCAGCGGTATTGTTAGATGAAGCGACTCAGACCGACATTACGCGTACGCTTACGCGAGACTGGTTCTACCGACGTGCTTCGCACATAGATGGCTAGTGAGTGTCTGTTTCTCCAACTTTAGTTGAATCGAGTGTGGCTACGCCCGGTCCTTGTTGAAGGTTAAAACAACACACTTGACGAATAATTGTTGTGGTTTTTGATGCGTAGGTAAGAATGGTTCTTGCTAGAAGCCCGTAGCAGCCACGTAAAACTTGCAACAGCAAAGTAGAGGACGTCTAACTTGTTTTTGTAGGGCTTTCTGTGATGTGATATGGTCAAGGCATGATGTGATATAATTTGTTGTATGAGATGATCATGTTTTGTAAAAAAGTTATCGGCAACTGGCAGGAGCCATATGGTTGTCGCTTTATTGTATGGAATTCAATCACCATGTAATTGTTTTACTTTATCACTAAACAGTAGCGATAGTCGTAGTAACAATAGTTGGTGAGACGACAACGATGCTATGATGGAGATCAAGGTGTCGCGCCGGTGATGATGGAGATCATGACGATGCTTCGGTGATGGAGATCATGAGCACAAGATGATGATGGCCATATCATGTCACATATTTTGATTGCATGTGATGTTTATCCTTTATGCATCTTATTTTTCTTAGTACGACGGTAGCATTATAAGATGACGCCTTACTAAATTTCAAGGTAAAAGTGTTCTCCTTGAGTATGCACCATTGCTACAGTTCGTCGTGCCGAGACACCACGTGATGATCGTGTGTGATAAGCTCTACGTTCACATACAATGGGTGCAAGCCAGTTTTGCACACGCAGAATACTCGGGTTAAACTTGACGAGCCTAGCATATGCAGATATGGCCTCGGAACATTAGAGACTGAAAGGTCGAGCGTGAATCATATAGTAGATATGATTAACATAGTGATGTTCACCATTGAAAACTACTCCATCTCATGTGATGATCGGACATGGCTTAGTTGATTTGGATCACGTGATCATTTACATGGCTAGGGGGATGCCTATCTAAGTGGGAGTTCTTAATTAATATGATTAATTGAACTTTAATTTATCATGAACTTAGTCCTGATAGTATTTTGCAAATTATGTTGTAGATCAATAGCTCGCGTTGTTGCTTCCCTATGTTTTTATATGTGTTCCTAGAGAAAACTAAGTTGAAAGATGATAGTAGCAATGATGTGGACTGAGTCCGTGATCTGAGGTTTATCCTCATTGCTGCACAGAAGAATTATGTCCTTGATACACCGCTAGGTGACAAAACTATTGCTGGAGCAGATGCAGACGTTATGAACGTTTGGCTAGCTTAATATGATGACTACTTGATAGTTTAGTGCACCATGCTTTATGGCTTAGAATCGGGATCTCAAAGACATTTTGAACGTCATGGACCATATGAGATGTTCCAGGAGTTGAAGTTAATATTTCAAGTAAATACCCAAGTTGAGAGATATGAAGTTTACAACAAGTTCTATAGCTAAAAGATGGAGGAGATTAGCTCAAGCAGTGAGCATGTGCTCAGATTGTCTGGGTACTACAATCGCTTGAATCAAGTGGGAGTTAATCTTCCAGATAAGATAGTGATTGACAGAGTTCTCTAGTTACCATCACCAAGTTACTGGAACTTCATGATGAACTATAGTATGCAAGGGATGATGAAAACGATTCCCGAGCTCTTCATGATGCTGAAATTGACGAAGGTAGAAATCAAGAAAGAACATCAAGTGTTGATGATTGACAAGACCACTAGTTTCATGAAAAGGGCAAAGAGAAAGAAAGGAAACTTCAAGTAGAATGGCAAGCAAGTTGTCACTCCCGTGAACAAGCCCAAAGCTGGACCGAAGCCTGAAACTGAGTGCTTCTACTGCAAAGGAAATTGTCACCGGAAGCGGAAATGCCCTGAATATTTGGTGGATAAGAAGGATGGCAAAGTGAACAAGGGTATAATTGATATACAGGTTATTGATGTGTACCTTACTAGTATTTATAGTAGCCCCTGGGTATTTGATACTTGTTTGGTTGCCAAGATTAGTAACTCGAAACCGGAGTTACAGAATAAACAGAGACTAGTTGAGGGTAAAGTGACGATGTGTTTTAGAAATGGTTCCAAGATTGATATGATCATCATCACACACTCCCTATAGTTTCGAGATTTGTGTTGAACCTAAATAAATTTTGTGTTTGCGTTGAGCATAAATATATTATATCATGTTTATTGCGATATGATTATTCATCTAAGACAGATAATAAATTTATATTCTTTTTACATGAATAAAACCTTCTATGGTCATACACCCAACGTTGATTGCTTATTGAATCTTGATCGTAGTGATACACATATTCATAATATTGGTGCCAAAAGATGCAAAGTTGATAATGATAGTGCAACATATTTGTGGCACTGCCATTTGGGTAATATCAGTGTAAAGCGCATGAAGAAACTCCATAAAGATGGACTTTTGGAATCACTTGATTATGAATCATTTGATGCCTGCGTACTGTGCCTTATGTTCAAGATGAACTAAAACTCCATTCTCCGGAACAATGGAACGAGCTAGTGACTTATTGGAAATAATACATACCGATGTATGCAGTCCAATGAGTGTTAATGCTTGTGGCGGGTATCATTATTTTCTAACCTTCACAGATGATTTGAGCAGATACGGGTATATCTACTTAATGAAACACAAGTCTGAAACATTTGGAAAGTTCAAATAATTTCAAAGTGAAGTGGAGAATCATTGTAACAACAAAATAAATTTTCTACGTTCTGATAGTAGAGGAGAATATTTGAGTTACGAGTTTGGCCTTCATTTAAAACAATGTGGAATAGTTTCATAGCTCATGCCACATGGAACACCACAGCGTAATGGTGTGTCCGAACATCGTAACCGCACTTTATTGGATATGGTGCGATCTATGATGTTTCTTACTGGTTTACCACTATCGTTTTGGGGTTATGCATTAAAGACAGCTGCATTCACTTTAAATAGGGCGCCATCAAAATCCGTTGAGACGACGCCTTACGAACTGTGGTTTGGCAATAAACCAAAGTTGTCGTTTTTTTTAAAGTTTGGGGTTGCGATGCTTATGTGAAAAAGCTTCAACCTGATAAGCTCGAACCCAAATCAAAGAAATGCGTCTTCATAGGAAACCCAAAGGAAACTATTTGGTACACCTTCTATCGTAGATGCGAAGGCAAGATCGTTGCTAAGAATGGATCCTTTCTAGAGAAGGAGTTTCTCTCGAAAGAAGTGAGTGGGAGGAAAGTAGAACTTGATGACGTAATTGTACCTTCTCCCGAATTGGAAAGTAGTTCATCGCAGAAATCAGTTCCAGTGATTCCTACATCAATTAGTGAGGAAGCTAATGATGATGATCATGAAACTTCAGATCAAGTTACTACAGAACCTCGTAGGTCTTCCAGAGTATGGTCTGCACCAGAATGGTACAATAATCCTATTCTGGAAGTCATGTTACTAGATCATGATGAACCAACAAACTATGAGGAAGCGATGATGAGCCCAGATTCTGCGAAATGGCTTGAGGCCATGAAATCTGAGATGGGATCCATGTCTGAGAACAAAGTGTGGACTTTGGTGGACTTTCCTGATGATCGACAGGCCATAGAATATAAATGGATCTTCAAGAGGAAGACGGACGCTAATAGTAGTGTTACTACCTGCAAAGCTCGACTTGTCGCAAAAGGTTTTTGACAAGTTCAAGATGTTGACTACAATGAGATTTTCTCAACTATAGCGATGCTTAAATCCGTCTGAATCATGTTAGCAATTGCCATATTTTAAGAAATCTGGAAAATGGATATAAAAACTGCATTCCTTAAATGGATATTTCTTAAAGAAGAGTTGTATATGATTCAACCAGAAGGTTTTGTCGATCCAAAGGGTGCTAAAAAAGTGTGCAAGCTCCAGCGATCCATTTATGGACAGGTGCAAGCCTCTCGGAGTTGGAATAAACGCTTTAATAGTGTGATCAGAGCATATGGTTTTATGCAGACTTTTGGAGAAAGCATGTATTTACAAGAAAGTGAGTGGGAGATCAGTAACATTTCTAATATTATATGTGGATGACATATTGTTGACTGGAAATGATATAGAATTTCTGGATAGCATAAAGGGATATTTAAATAAGAGTTTTCTCAATGAAAGACCTTGGTGAAGCTGCTTACATATTAGGCATCAAGATCTATAGAGATAGGTCAAGACACCTAATTGGACTTTCACAAAGCACATACCTTGATAAAATTTTGAAGAAGTTCAAACTGGATCAGCCAAAGAAAGGGTTCTTGCCTGTATTACAAGGTGTAAAGATGAATAAGACTCAAAGCCCGACCACGGCAGAAAATAGAAAGAGAATGAAAGTCATTCCCTATGCCATAGTCATAGGTTCTATAAAGTATGTTGTGCTATGTACCAGACCTATTTTGTACCATGCCATGAGTTTTTGCAAGGGGGTACAATAGTGATCTAAGAGTAGATCACTGGACAACGGTTAGAATTATCCTTAGTGAGGACTAAGGAAATATTTCTCAATTACGGAGGTGATAAAAGAGCTCGTCGTAAAGAGTTATGATACGTCTCCATCGTATCTACTTTTCCAAACACTTTTTCCCTTGTTTTAGACTCTAACTTGCATGATTTGAATGAAAGTAACCCGGACTGACGCTATTTTCACTAGAATTGCTATGGTGTTATCTTTGTGGAGAAACAAAAGTTCTCGGAATGACCTGAAACTCCAAGGAGATTATTTTTTGAAAATATAAAAAATACTGGCGAAAGAATCAAGGCTAGGGGGCCCACACCCTGTCCACGAGGGTGGGGGCGCGCCCCCTCCCCCTGAGCATGCCCCCTGCCTCGTGGGCCCCCTGGATGTCCACCGACCTCAATTCCAACTCTATATATTTGCTTTCGCAGAGAAAAAAATCAGAGAGAAAGTTTCATCGTGTTTTAAGAGACAGAGCCGCCGCCAAGTCCTAATCTCTCTCGGGAGGGCTGATCTGGAGTCCGTTCGGGGCTCCAGAGAGGGGGATTCGTCACCGTCGTCATCATCAACCATCCTCCATCACCAATTTCATGATGCTCACCGCCGTGCGTGAGTAATTCCATCGTAGGCTTGCTGGACTGTGATGGGTTGGATGAGATTTACCATGTAATCAAGTTAGTTTTGTTAGGGTTTGATCCCTAGTATCCACTATGTTCTGAGATTGATGTTGCTATGACTTTGCGATGCTTAATGCTTGTCACTAGGGCCCGAGTGCCATGATTTCAGATCTGAACCTATTATGTTTTTATGAATATATGTGAGTTCTTGATCCTATATTGCAAGTCTATTGTCACATATTATGTGTTATGATCCGACAACCCCGAAGTGACAATAATCGGGATACTTCTCGGTGATGACCGTAGTTTGAGGAGTTCATGTATTCACTATGTGTTAATGCTTTAGTCCGGTACTCTATTAAAAAGAGGCCTTAATATCTCTTAGTTTCCATTAGGACTCCACTGCCACGGGAGGGTAGGACAAAAGATGTCATGTAAGTTCTTTTCCATAAGCATGTATGACTATATTCGGAATACATGCCTACATTACATTGATGAACTGGAGCTAGTTCTGTGTCACCCTATGTTATAACTATTACATGAGGAATCGCATCCGACATAATTATCCATCACTGATCCAATGCATACGAGCTTTTCACATATTGTGCTTTGCTTATTTACTTTACCGTTGCTACTGTTACAATTACTACAAAACTGCTATTGTTACTTTTGTCACTGTTACCGTTAGTTCCATACTACTTTGCTACTAAATACATTGCTGCATATACTAAGTTATTTAGGTGTGGTTGAATTGACAACTCAACTGCTAATACTTGAGAATATTCTTTGGCTCCCCTTGTGTCGAATCAATAAATTTGGGTTGAATACTCTACCCTCGAAAACTATTGCGATCCCCTATACTTGTGGGTTATCAAGACTATTTTCTGGTGCCGTTGCCGGGGAGCGTAGATCTACTCTTTGAGTCACTTGGGATTTATATCTGCTGATCACTATGAGGAACCTGAAAGACGAAAGAACTGAGATTTTTCCCTCAACTACGAGGGGAGGTAAGGAACTGCCATCTAGCTCTGCACTAGATTCTCCTTCTGTTTTGAGTAAACTTGCGACACCTAAACCTGCTACTGCTATGAATTCTGATATGTCACATGCTATTGATGATGCCACTTCTACTATGCATGATACTTATGATGAAACTACTTCTATGCTTGATACTTGTCGTGGAAATATCACGTTAGATGTCCTCGTGTAAGGACTTAGTCATGGAGCCATCGCAACGGGTTAGCTTAAAGGGGTTAAACTGGACAAAGGACACGAGGGATTTTATACTAGTTCGGCCCCTTCGATGAAGGTAAAGGCCTACGTCTAGTTGTGATGGGATTATTGGGGTCTCGCTAACCAGGGAGCTAAACAAGCTATGCCTGGCTATCGAGTTGTGTTTCTTGTCCCTGAACCGCCGCCGGGTCGTCCCCTTATATACACGGGTTGACGCCCGGCCGGTTTACAGAGTCCCGAGGCTGACTCATATAAGTGTTCGGCTCGGTCTCTCCCTTCATTATCTTACAACACAAGTTACATGACTATGGCGGTTTACCACTATGGGCCCTAATCCGCCTTTGGGCTCCGGGCCTCTAAGCTTTATAGTAAAACGCCATCTTAAGAGTCTTCATGGGCTTCAATATAGTTGAGGGTGAACCGGCCCCTCCTGGGCGGTTTACACTCATTAGTTATATCCCCAACATTAGGCCCCAGATTGATTTGAACCTGTTCATGTCAATCAGTACTTAGAAAAATCCTGTGAACATCTTCCTTCATTTCTCATAAACCGCCATGATATCTCTCCTTTATAAACCTTGTTAAACCGCCGTGATGTCATCCTCTGGACACAGCAACAGATCATCATGACGTCATCTCTGTAAAAAACGAATAAAAAGATTCCCTTCATTTAATGTCATCCTGGAAATCGAGGCGACAGCTGCGCCACTTGCCGCTTTGGACTCCTCGATTCTCGCGCCTGTCACTTATCCCCCTGCCCTGTTATAAATAAGCCCGATAGGCACTTTCATTTTCTCCCCTTTCTTCTCATCTTCTTCCTCGCGACCCGAAGAACCCCAGCGCCGCCGCCGCCGTCGATCTTCGAATCTGCACTGACCAAGGCCGCTGCATCACCCTGTTTGTTCCAGAGCCCCTGCCGCACTCCTCCGCCGCCGATTGGACCTGGTAAGTTCATTTCCTATAACCCTAGATCTTCATTAGGGTTTTTGAGTCCATCCATGTCTGTCGCTGTTCCTCAGTTCTTCCGCAGCCTTCTCTTTAGTCCTTTTACTGAGGGTATATATATGCGTCTGCTAGTTTTGATTTGCGGCTAGATTCATTTTGATAGTCCACCATCCCGCGGCTTCTTGCTGCACCTAACATACTGTGTTTGGATCTTCTCTATTCCTCTTAGCACCATTGTAGGGTTCAGGAAAATTTTCTTTAGTTATCCCCGGTAGATCCAAAATTGTACTGTGATATTGTGAAACCTGTTTTTGTAACACTTAGTAGATTTTGAACCCTGGCCCTGCTGCCTACGGGCGGTTTAACCTTTGATAACCAATCCGCCATATATCATTAGCCCTCTCTTAAACCGCCAACTGAACTTGAACGATGATTTGCCGGTTTAACACTGAATAGTACGCTTAAACCGTCAATGGTAAACCGGCTTTCACCTTTTCTTTCACAGTTTGCCTTTCCATGATGACCAAACAATTCTCTGCCTGCAATTGGGTTCCGTCCAAGATCACTGAGACACAAATCGACGGATATGTCATCACTGGTGCTTTAGCCTAAAAAAGGTCCTTCATTGGTGAGTTCCGGGCTGTGAGTGCCCTCCTGAACCTCAAGCTGGAGAGGTTATTGTTTTTATGCAACACTTAGACCAGGGATTCAGCCCGCCCGGATCAAAATTCTTTCGGGATGTTCTTGCGAGCTTTCAACTCCATCCACAAGACACTGGACCGAATTCCGTGTCCAAAATATGCAACTTTCAAGTATTTTGTGAAGTCTATCTTCAAGAAGAACCATCTATGGAGCTGTTCCGGGATTTTTTCCATTTAAACCGCCACACAGAGTTCTGCGATGACCCCAACACAGAACTTGGTGGGGTATCAATCTAGAAGAGAAAAGAAGCAGATTTTCCTCATGCAAAACACCACAGTCATCCTAAAGATTGGAACCAAACTTGGTTTTACTGCCGGAATACTGCCCCTGATGGAGAAAATCCCTTGCCGGGTTACCGCCCTCACCGGCTTAGCAACCTCCACCCATTACCTCCATGCTTAACTGCTCAAGAACGGAAGGTTTATGCACCTCAACTCACCAAGCTCCGGGCTCTAATGGCCAATGGTTTGACTGGAATTGATCTCGTCCGCTGCTGGGTTTCTTGGGGCATTCTGCCTTTGAGCCGCCGCCTCGGTTTGATGCATGAATACACCGAAGACGTCAAAGATCCTCAACGGTATCACGAAATAGTAATGACAGATCTTGAAGTTACTGAATCTGTGAAGAAGATGCTTGACGAACCGATCTCCGCCTGCAGCCAGACCGGGTTGCCACCTTTTTGTGCCACCAACAAACCGCCAGCGGTAAATTTAACTTAATGCTCACTGACTCACCTATGCTTTAACAATATGCTAATACTCCTTTCCTTTAATTTTGCAGGCCAACAACTCTTTCTGGAAACGGACTAAACCGGCTAGGGCTCGTGCAAAGACCAAAGTCACCAAGAAAGTGGGCAAGAAGAAAACCACCGAATCTTCTGATCCACTGGAAGATGTTGACGAATCGGATGCAGAGGTAGAATTTGACTCACTTGGCTCCTTTTTCGTACATCTTATTGACAATGATTATTCCCAAGATGACACTGAGGCCAGCCGTGCAGACCATGTTGAGGTAATCACTCTTTCTTCCTATTCAGATCTTGTGCCGGTTCAAAGAGTTCGCCATACAGTTCGGAAAGTGAAATACTCTCACCCTCTTGCTTATCTGGATCCAAAATTTTCTTTGAAGACACAACAAGCTGAAGAACGTCGCACAACCCGGCACATTGGCTAGCAAATCACCTCTTCCGGTTTACCGGATACACCAAACCGGAAACGTCGTCCAGAGGTTACTTGTTCTCCTCGAAAAACTTTATCCTTTGAAAGGTTTCTTCCGATGCCCACTCAATCCGTCTGATCCGAATTACCAGGCATCTTCCAACTCGTCTGGCGGTTCATCAACGACTCAGCTGCCTCCCCTCAAGACCGTCGCTGGGTAAGTATTGTTTTTCAACTTGTTTCTTCATGTGTCGGTTTATCATATTCTAACTTTTGATGTTGTAGTGCCAAGGCCCGATTGAGTAAGAAAGCCAAGACCAGTGGCCCTACTGACGATGTTGATCCGGAGAAGACCACAGAAAATGATGGCGAAAATCCTTAGATTGTCATAGACAATTCTGCTTCGCAAAACCCAGGCGCTGATGCTAACCCACCAGAAGCTGAACCGGAAACACATGCTGATATATCAAATCCTCATGCCACTCCTCCAAGTCCAATTGTTGACCAGCGGGATTCAACTGCTGATCCGCCAAGCCCTGCTACCAGACCGCCAAGCCCTACTGCCGAACCGCCAAGCCCAGTTAAGAAAAATGTCAATCCATCAAGCCCAGCCAAAGATGATGATGTTGTTGTCACTGGCACTGCGTATACTGCCCCAGGCAATCCAGTTGTTTTATCCAAACATTCCACCAAAGATGAATTTGTTTTTATGAATAAGGGGAAAGGCAAGACCGACTTGTCAAGCTATGCTAATTTGTCTGCTCAGGATCTTCATCCCGGTTTCTTGAACCGCCTCTTCACAAGCCGGGATTATGAAGCCGGTTTGGTAAATCTGATGAAGGAACGCTATGAGGTAAACAGTTTGATCTTTTATTCTGTACCTTCATTGCATTGTAGCCCCCAAGGGCCGGTTTGTCTTAGAAAGTCAAACTGGGACTTTGTATATTCCATACTGTACTTTGCTGATATTCCTCGTGTATTTTTTGATCAAACACACATTAGCCCCCAAGTGCCAAGATTAAAACTTGTATTAATCCTTGGGACTTCAAACAATCAGTAGAAAAAGTGATCCACATTAGCCCCCAAGTGCCAAGTGTAGAACTAGTTATACGCTTGGGACTTTCAAAAAAGATATTGACATGCTCTTCTGACTGTTGCAGACTGAGATAAATCAGCAAGTCTCTCAAATTGCTGATCTTCAAGAAAGTCTTAAATCCCAACAAGCAGAAACTACCAAGGCCAAGGATGAGTTAAAAACCGCCTTAACCACCATGGAGCAACTCAAAGAGTGGTTCAAGTCTGATCGGGCCAACTAGGACACTGAAAAGGCTGGATTGCTGAAGCGGGCGGAAGACGCTGAATCGGCTCTTAAACCGGTGGCAGAAGAGCTTACTAGATTGAAGCGCCAAGTTAATGCCATGACTTATGCAATATTTGGTAAGTACCTTTTGCCAAGGCTTTGTGAATGTCCAGTTTTGAAATTTTGCCGGTTTAATATGGAATCCTTAAACCACTGTAGGTAGCCACATTGCTCATCTGGGCTCTGATATGCGGATGAAGCTAAAGGCAGCCTACACGCTGATTGAACAACTGTATACCGGTGCCCAATGGGTTATCTGCGCATCCTCCTATGACAATTCGGCCCCAACACTGATCAAGGACACTCTAGCCAGGTTATCCATGACGCCAACACAAATAGAAGAGGTGAAGCGATCCGCTGCCAGGGCTGACGCTTTGTTAGCACTTACCCGAGCCAAAGCATGGATAGCTGATCTCGATCCGGTTGATATTGCCAAGGGCTTTCCCAGTGAACAAGAAAATGGGGCAGAGTTTGATAATGAAGCCCTCAAAAGGGTGACGAGGGAGATGCGTCCTCTGGCGAGTCAGTTGGTAGAAGAAGCTAACTTGACGGTTCACCGGTCCTTCTATGATGCCAACAACAAACAGATTGAGGCTGTCATTCCAGAAGTGCAAAATCTTATTCCGCCAATCCTAAGGACACTTACACCCCTGACGTTGATCTGACTGAACTTATAAGTGAGGAGGCTGTCTTTCAGGCCTTAACCCGGATTGACTGGACCACCACTGACTTCCAACCACTGGATGGGGAGGAGGAGGCTGAACCGACGCCAGATGAACCATCCACTTCGCGTCAACATGGTGACGAGGCTTGATCCGGCAATTCAGTTGACACTTCAGAAAACTGTCTAGTTCAAAGAAACAATGCCATATTTTGGGCCATAAAGCGCCTTGTAATAGGGTAGAAGAAATACTTTGATCTGCTGCCATTGTGCAGCGGGAGATACTTTGTGTGATCCGTCATGATAATTTCAATGTTGGTTCATATATCATAGTATGCAATCCCTATTTCTGCATAAAAAGAATTGTCCTGGCGGTTTACTGCCGAACGGGTCATAATGCCCAAAATAAAGCCTGATTGATGATCAAACCTTAAGAAATATGAAATAACTCATACCTATGATGTGATATCACTTTAGTTGGTTTACCAACCTTGATTGTAATAAGGGTGAAGACCCAAATCTAGAATTTTGTATAACTGCACCATGTATTGATGGCGTATAATGAGTCATGTCAGGTTATGATGAACACCAGATGACCAATACTGGCGACAAGTAGTCAAAGCCAGGCCGAATTAACAAACTCTGGTTTGATAATAAGGTCTGTCAACTTGTAGTTGAAAACCAAGCCGATTTAAGAAACACCGGGCTAATAAGATGACTAAAAAGCCATACCAGATCAAAGATACAGGTTTAAACATAGAATTTATCAAAAGAAAATAGTGACAAACGCAAATAAAACCGTGTAGTCGAGGCTTTTCGAGGGCTGCCAGGCCCAAATTCGAGGCTTTTCATGGGCTGCCAGGCCGCTGAGTTAAACCATTTGACAAAGCCTTTTAAGATGGGCCTCCAACTAACCAATCACCGTTTTAACTTTGACAAGTTCAGGGTCTCAATGAGAGTAACTGTCAAACGTTCGGAGGGTCATGCTAGAATTACCTGGATAGGAGTGGCTTACTTGATGAAGGCAGGTTAACCCAGGGTTTTAGGTAAATATACCAGGCTTCCAAGCCGTGGGTCGATACCCAGCTACAGGGTCCTTTCAAACTCTTTGTTACTTTACACAAAGATCCCCTAAGTAACGTGATGAGTTGTGCTCATTGGGTGCCTATGTTTGAGCTATGCATAGAATCCAGACTCTCTTTGGCCCCTTGGGTGTGAAGCTCCCAAGCTGTATTGTGGCATGATAGCCGGTTCAACAAGCAGTACTCCGCTTTGTCAGCTGAAGCCCCCATGTAACTCAAAGAATATTTGAGAAAAAACAGCAAAGGCCCTGCTTATAGCAAAGATGTTGGTTTATTTTATTGATCATAATATATACATTGTCGAAATATGTACATAAGAAAAGCCTATGGCTCAAGTGTAATAAGGTCGTAGGAGAGCTATGTTACACGGCCGGCGGGTCTCCTCCTCAGAGGTGCGTGAGTTGTCTTGAACGTCAATGAGGTAGTATGATCCGTTCTGCAGATTTTTGCTGACCACAAAGGGCCCTTCCCAAGGTGGGGATAACTTGTGCATGTCGGTCTGATCCTAGATGAGCCGGAGCACCAAATCGCCTTCTTGAAAGGTTCTTGTCCTAACCCGGCGGCTGTGATAACGCTGCAGGTCTTGCTGATAAACCGCTGAACGGGCTAAAGCCATATCTCGTTTTCATCTAACAGGTCCAACGCCTCCTAGCGTGCTTGCTCATTGTCTGCTTCAACATAATTAGCAACCCAGGGTGAATCGTGATGAATATCACTTGGGAGGACCGCCTCTGCCCCGTACACCATGAAGAAAGGCGTGTAACCCGTCGATCTGTTGGGAGTGGTGTTAATGCTCCATAACACAGAAAGCAATTCTTCCACCCAACAACCCGGTGTCCGCTTTAAAGGGACCATAAGCCAGGGTTTAATACCCTTCAAGATTTCTTGATTAGCTCTCTCCGCTTGACCATTGGTCTGGGGGTGCGCCACGGATGCTAAGTCAAGCCAGATGTGTTATCTCTGACAAAAATCTTCCATCTCACCTTTAGAGAGGTTTGTGCCATTATCCGTGATGATGCTGTATGGAAAACCAAAGCGGAAGATAATCTTTTTGAGAAATTGAACCGCCGTACCCGCATCACACTTGCTGACAGGCTCCGCTTCAACCCACTTGGTGAACCTGTCAACCGCCACCAGCAGGTGGGTCTTCTTATCCTTGGAGCGCCTAAAGGGTCCCACCATGTCAAGACCCCAAGTGGCAAACGGCCAAGTGATCGGAATCATCCTTAATTCTTGAGTCGGAACATGAGCTCTGCGTGAAAACTTTTGACAAGCATCACATTGCTTTACCAGATCCTCCGCATCAGCATGAGCTGTTAACCAGTAGAACCCATGACGAAAAGCTTTTGCAACCAGGGACTTTGACCCGGCATGATGACCACAATCCCCTTCATGAATTTCCCGTAGGATCTCTTGGCCTTCTTCCGGAGAAACACAACGCTGAAATATGCCTGAAACGCTGTAGCGGTGTAACTCGCCATTGTGAATAACCATGGACTTGGACCGCCGGACTATCTGCCGGGCCAGGACCTCATCATCTGGTAACTCGCCCCGGTTCATATACGCCAGATATGGAACCGTCCAATCCGGCACAACATGTAAAGCAGCCACCAATTGAGCCTCCGGATCAGGAACAACCAAATCCTCCTCTGTAGGCAACTTAACAGACGGGTTATGCAAGATATCTAAAAAGGTATTGGGAGGTACCAGTTTACGCTGAGATCCAAGCCGGCTTAAAGCGTCTGCTGCTTCGTTTTTGTGCCGATCGATATGCTCAACCTGATACCCTTTGAAGTAACCCGCCACAATATCCACCTCACGTCTGTAAGCCGCCATGAGTGGATCCTTAGAATCCCAAGTGCCAGAAACTTGCTGAGCCACCAGATCAGAGTCTCCAAAGCATCGTACCCGGCTTAAATTCAACTCCTTGGCCACTCGGAGCCCATGGAGCAGAGCCTCATACTCAGCTGCATTGTTAGTATAGGGGAACATTAAACGGAGGACATAACGAATTTTATCACCTCAAGGGGAAGTAAGAACAACTCCAGCCCCCGAGGCCTCCAATTGCCTGGATCCATCGAAGTGAATAGTCCAGTATGTATTATCCGGTTTGTCCTCTGGTGCTTGTAACTCGGTCCAGTCATTGATGAAGTCCACAAGTGCCTGAGATTTTATGGCTGTTCGAGGCACATACTCCAAACCATGTGGACCAAGTTCAATTGCCCACTTTGCAACCCAGCCAGTTGCTTCTTTGTTCTAAATTATATCACCCAAAGGAGCTGAACTGACCACCATAATGGGATGTCCTTGAAAATATTGTTTGAGCTTCCGACTTGCCATAAAACCCCATATAGCAGCTTCTGCCAATGCGGATATCGCTGTTTTGACTCGATAAGCACTTCACTGATATAGTAAACCGGCCGTTGAACCGGATACTCCTTACCAGCCTCCTTACGCTCCACCGCAATCGCCACACTGACAGCACGGGCATTAGCAGACACGTACAACAACAAGGGCTCCTTGTCAACCGGAGCAGCAAGGACTGGCGGTTCAGCCAACTGCCGCTTCAAATCTTCAAACGCCGCATTAGCCGCATCACTCCAGACAAAGGTGTTTGTTTTCTTCAACATCTGATATAGCGGGATCGCCTTCTGTCCCAACCGGCTGATAAACCGACTTAGGGCTGCAATTCGACCTGCTAGACGCTGAACATCATTGATGCACGCCAGTTTAGCCAAGGATGTAATCGCTTTGATCTTCTCCGGGTTAGCCTCAATGCCTCTGTTGGACACCAGAAAACCGAGAAGCTTGCCTGCCGGAACACCAAAAACACACTTGTCCGGATTGAGCATCATCTTATAAACACGCAGATTATCAAAGGTCTCCTTGAGATCACTTATCAATGTCTCCTTTTTCCTGGACTTTACCACAATGTCATCGACATAAGCATGAACATTGCGCCCAATCTGAGTGTGAAGACAATTCTGCACACAACGCTGATAAGTTGCTTGGGCACTCTTGAGCCCAAAGGGCATAGAAACATAGCAGAAGGCTCCAAAGGGAGTGATGAAGGCGGTCTTCTCCTGGTCCTTAACTGCCATTTTGATCTGATGTTAGCCTGAATAAGAATCCAAGAAACTCAAACGCTCACAACCCGCCGTTGCATCAATGATCTAATCAATACGCGGGAGAGCAAAAGGATCGGCCGGACAAGCTTTGTTCAAATCCGTGTAATCCACACACATGCGCCAAGTGCCGTTTTTCTTAAGAACAAGCACCGGATTAGCCAACCACTCAGGGTGAAACACTTCAACGATAAACCCAGCAGCCAACAGCCGGGCTACCTCTTCGCCAATTGCCTTGCGTCTTTCCTCGTTGAAGCGACGAAGAAATTGCTTCACCGGTTTAAACTTGGGATCAATATTAAGAGTGTGCTCAGCGAGTTCCCTCGGTACACCTGGCATGTCAGAAGGCTTCCATGCAAAAATGTCCCGGTTCTCACGGATGAACTCGATGAGCGTGCTTTCCTATTTTGGGTCCAGATTTGTGCTAATGCTGAACTGCTTGGACGAATTGCCAGGAACAAAGTCAACAAGTTTAGTCTCATCAGCCAGTTTGAAATGCAGGGTTGGGTCATGCTCAGTGGTAGGCTTCTTCAGAGGGGTCATGTCTGCCGGATCAACATTTTCCTTATAAAACTTCAGCTCCTTTGTAACACAAACTGACTCAGCATAGGCCGCATCACCTTCCTCGCAATCCAAAGCGATTTTACGACTTCCGTGAACCGTAATGGTCCCTTTATGACCCGGCATCTTGAGCTGCAAGTAAATATAACATGGCCTCGCCATGAACTTTGCATAAGCCGGTTGCCCAAACAGTGTGTGGTACGGGCTCTGGATCCTCACCACTTCAAAGGTCAATGTATCAGACCGGGAATCATGTTCATCACCAAACACAACTTCCAAAGCGATCTTACCAACAGGATATGCCTATTTACCTGGTACCACACCATGGAAAACAGTGTTGGACGGTTTAAGAGTCTTGTCTGTCAACCCCATGCGACGGAAGGTCTCATAATACAGAATGTTAATACTGCTTCCTCCATCCATGAGTACCGTGGTGAACTTATAACCTCCCACCTGAGGTGCCACCACCAAAGCCAGGTGACCTGGGTTGTCAACCCGAGGCGGATGATCCTCCCTGCTCCATACAATAGGTTGTTCGGACCACCACAGATAACGTGGTACTGCCGGTTCAATAGCATTAACAACCCTCTTGTGAAGCTTCTAGTCACGCTTACACAAACTAGTGGTGAACACGTGATACTGCCCACCATTCAATTGCTTTGGGTGACTCTGGTAACCCGACTGCTGCTGATTTCCTTGATTACTCTGCTGGTTATTACCACCTTGGTTGTTCTGGTTGCCCTGATTATTCCGAAATCCAGAGTTTGAACCGCCGCCGCCATGAAAACTTGTACCTGAACCGCCCGATGGACCCTGATCATACCGGAAAAGATCAGAGTTTTTGAACTCCTTCATAATGTGACAATCTTTCCAGAGATGCGTTGCAGGAACCTCCTTGGTCCCATGCTTTGGGCAGGGCTGATTCAACAAACGCTCCAGATTCATTCCGTCGCTGCGCTGGGGCGGTTTACTCTTACAACGCTGCACATTAGCATTAGCTACAAAATATGAATCTGCTTTGCGTTTACTATTATTCCCATGGCCTCCTTGGTTGTGCTGCTGTCCCTTTGCTCCGTCGTTCTTCTTTCCCTTCTCCGGTTTCTCCTCATCAGAATCGGGATCCTTGGTATTATCAGAATCGGCATTCTTGACCAAGGCGGCCATAAGGGTGCCCATGTCATTGCAGTGGCGCTTGAGCCATCCCAACTTCATCTTCAGTGACTTAAACCGGCAATTACGCTCCAAGGTGATGATTGCCGAGCCAGCATTAATACGGTCCGATGAATGCAAGACTTCTGAAAACCGGCGCACCCAATGAGTTGTTGACTCGTTCTCCCCTTGCACACAAGCATCGAGATCCACAATGGACATGGGCTGCTTACATGTGTCCTTGAAATTGGCTATAAACCGGGCCTTCAACTGGTCCCATGACTCGACGGAGTTAGGTGGTAAGTTTTCAACCAAGTACGGGTTGTTCCCTCCAACATCACCGTGAAGTACTTTGCACAAGCCGCTTCATCAACGTCCAGCATCTCCATTGCCATTTCATAACTTTCCACCCACACCTCGGGTGGCTGATCAGCGGTGTAATTCGGCACCTTACGTGGGCCCTTGAAGTCCTTAGGCAATCGCACATTACGGAGAGCCGGAGTAAGACACGACACTCCCCATGAACTGAAAGCAAGTCCGGTGCCTCAGTCCACTGACGCTGCTGGCTGAACCGAGGTGGGTTGGTATCGACCCGTATGTTGTGCTGCTAAAGCGGCCTCCCTTCGTGCTCTGCCATTATCCACCACGTCCTGAGCGTTCATATCACCACGCGCCGGATTAGGCCCTTGAGGGACAATGCAACGCTAGAGACTCCCGATTCATCTATATGCCTGCTATAGCTTTTGCTCGGTTGTGGAGTTGAGTGAACCCTGTCTCGGCTATATGAGTAAGCTTGCTGTTGTGTCAGAGCTGTTTGAAGAAGATCCATGGCCCGCCGTGTCTCAACCGCTGCCGGCGATTCACCTTCTATTGGAATAGCGGCCAACCGGGATGCTGCTGCTATCATATTGTCCAACGGGGTAGAGAAGTGACCCGGCGGCGGTGTGGTATACCGCGGCGGGTTGTCCGTATGCTGAGGTGGACCCATCACCTGAGGTTGATCCGGTGCTACGGTCCTTGGTATCATGGTCCGGTTCACTGCCGCCGGGTTGCTAGTCCCTGCTCCTAGCGTATCAAAGAGATTCATCGCATTGTAATCCGTCGACAAGCGAGATTGATGTCTCCTTCGGAATACTTGATTTGAAGCATTCTGATCCATCAAAAGACGATAATTCTTGGCTTGAATCCTCTACACTTGGGCATCTAAAGCGGCCCGTTCCTCCGCCATCCTGGTTTCCTCAGCCGCTAAGTCCTCCTTGGCTTGCGTTATCTGATCTTTTAGACTTGCAATGTCTGCATTATGCCGATCCTGCGTCGCTGGTGTAGCTGCCGTGGTTAACAAGGTTGCCCAGGCATCCATCAAACCGGAGAGAACTTGAGCCGGCCGGCGCGCGGAGCCTCCTGCCCCTGCTACTGGTCCAGATGCCGCCGCAGTAGAGTTTTGCAAGGTTTGCTGTGTTCCGGCCATGAAGATTCCAACGTGGTTCGGCGGTTCAAGAAATTCCAGAATGCTGGTGCCATCGGAATACCCTTCAAACACGCCATCCTGAACTTGGTACAGGGATTCGGTTTCACCAGCGGATGATTCGCCGTTGGAATAAGCGACCGTCTCACCCTCAGACACCGGTTCAGATCCGATCCCGTGGACACATCCCACGAACGCACGCTTCATGGTAGGCTGAATCAGACCTGAGCCGTTTCGACGAGGTCGGTGCAGGTGTCCGACTCAGGGCCCGGTTCGCCGATCTTGCCGATGAAGACGTGAATTCCGCCGAAGGGGACCCGGTACCCATAATCGATTGAGCCGGCCTCGGGGCCCCAACCTGCATTGTCGATGTAGAGCTTGCCGCGATGAATCTTGGTCATCCGGCCCACAACGTATCCTTTGAGTCCTTCAAAGCTGCCCTTCAAGAACTCGAAACCATCGTGCGATTGCCCCACGTGGGCGCCAACTGTCGTGGAAATATCACGTCAGATGTCCTCATGTAAGGACTTAGTCATGGAGCCATCGTGACGGGTTAGCTTAAAGGGGTTAAACCAGACAAAGGACACGAGGGATTTTATACTAGTTCGCCCCCTTCGATGAAGGTAAAGGCCAACGTCTAGTTGTGATGGGATTATTGGGGTCTCGCTAACCAGGGAGCTAAACAAGCTATGCCTGGCTATCGAGTTGTGTTTCTTGTCCCTTAATCACCGTCGGGTCGTCCCCTTATATACACGGGTTGATGCCCGACCGGTTTACAGAGTCCCGAGGCCGACTCATACAAGTGTTCGGCTCGGTCTCTCCCTTCCTTATCTTACAACACAAGTTACATGACTATGGCGGTTTACCACTATGGGCCCTAATCCTCCTTTGGGCTCCGGGCCTCTAAGCTTTATAGTAAAACGTCATCTTAAGAGTCTTCGTGGGCTTCAATATAGTTGAGGGTGAAGCGGCCCCTCCTGGGAGGTTTACAGTCAGTAGTTATATCCCCAACAATACTACTGTGCCATTAGGTGAATATCTTGATGAACAACTTGCTAGGGTTAGAGACAATGAAATTATTGAAGATGATATTATTGAAGATAGTGATGATGAAGGTTCTCCCCCTAAGTATGAATTGCCTGTTGTTCCTTGATACGTCTCCAAAGCATCTATAATTTATGAAGCATTCATGCTATTTTGTTATCTGTTTTGAATGATTATGGGCTTTATTATACACTTTTATATTACTTTTGGGACTAACCTATTAACCGGAGGCCCAACCCATATTGCTGTTTTATTGCCTATTTCAGTATTTCGAAGAAAAGGAATATCAAACGGAGTCCAAACGGAATGAAACCTTCGGCATCATTATTTTTGGGAAGATTATCATCCTGGAGACTTGGAGTCCACGTCAGAAGATAATCGAGGAGCCCAGGAGATAGGGGGCGCTCCCCCCTATCTCGTGGACCCCTCGAGCACCCCCCGACCGACTTCTTTCGCCTATATAGTCCCACATACCCTAAAAACATCCACGGAGAAGACAGATCGGGAGTTCCACCACCGCAAGCCTCTGTAGCCACCAAAAACCTCTCGGGAGCCCTTCCCGGCACCCTGCCGGAGGGGAGGGATCCTTCACCGGTGGCCATCTTCATCATCCCGGCGCTCTCCATGACGAGGAGGGAGTAGTTCACCCTCGGGGCTGAGGGTATGTACCAGTAGCTATGTGTTTGATCTCTCTCTCTCTCTCTCTCTCTCTCTCTCTCTCTCTCTCGTGTTCTCTCTCGTGTTCCCTCTATGGCACGATCTTGATGTATCCCGAGCTTTGCTATTATAGTTGGATCTTATGATGTTTCTTCCCCTCTACTCTCTTGTGATGAATTGAGTTTCCCCTTTGAAGTTATCTTATCAGATCGAGTCTTTTATGAGAACACTTGATGTATGTCTTGCCGTGCTTATCTGTGGTGACAATGGGATATCATGCGCCTCTTGATGTATGTTTTGGTGACCAACTTGTGGGTTCCGCCCATGAACCTATGCATAGGGGTTGGCACATGTTCTTGAGTCTCCGGTAGAAACTTTGGGGCACTCTTTGAAGTACTTTGTGTTGGTTGAATAGATGAATCTGAGATTGTGTGATGCATATCGTATAATCATGCCCACGGATACTTGAGGTGACAATTGATTATCTAGGTGACATTAGGGTTTTGGTTGATTTGTGTCTTAAGGTGTTATTCTAGTACGAACTCTTGAATAAATTGATCCGAAAGAATAACTTTGAGGTGGTTTCATACCCTACCAAAATCTCTTCCTTTGTTCTCTGCTATTAGTGTCTTTGGAGTGACTCTTTGTTGCATGTTGATGGATTGTTATATGATCTATCTTTGTTGTTATTGTTGAGAGAACTTGCACTAGTGAAAGTATGAACCCTAGGCCTTGTTTCCTATCATTGCAATACCGTTTACGCTCACTTTTATCGCTTGCTACCTTGCTGTTTTTATAATTTCAGATTACAAATACCTTTATCTACTATCCTTTTTGCACTTGTATCACCATCTCTTCGCCGAACTAGTGCACCTATACAATTTACCATTGTATTGGGTGTGTTGGGGACACAAGAGACTCTTTGTTATTTGGTTGCAGGGTTGTTTGAGAGAGACCATCTTCATCCTACGCCTCCTACGGATTGATAAACCTTAGGTCATCCACTTGAGGGAAATTTGCTACTATACTACAAACCTGTGCACTTGCAGGCCCAACAACGTCTACAAGAAGAAGGTTATGTAGTAGACATCATTCCTGAGGGTTATGTTATGGATGAAGAAGCTGCTAGAGCTATTCTTGCTTGCAATGATAGATCTGATCTTAAGAAGTTATTAGCTAAATGGAAGCAGCAATCTCTCAATGCTAGAATTAAATATGACCTTGCTTTTGCTACTTCACCTATCTTTGTAACTGATAAGGATTATGAATTCTCTGTTGATCCTGAGATAATTACTTTGGTTGAATTTGATCCTTTTTATGGCAATGAATCTGAAACTGTTATGGCACATCTTACTAAGTTAAATGATATATCCACCCTGTTCACTAATGATGAGAAGTCTCGCTTTATTATATCCTTATGATATTTCCGTTCTAATTAAAGGGTGATGCTAAAACTTGCTTTAATTCTCTTGATCCTGGTTGTGTGCGTAGTCCCTAGGATATGAATTATTACTTCTCTACTAAATATTTCCCTGCTCATAAGAAACAAGCTGCCTTGAGGGAAATATATAATTTTGTGCAAATTGAGGAAGAGAGTCTCCCACAAGCTTGGGGGAGGCTTCTCCGACTACTTAATGCTTTGCCTGATTATCCTCTTAAGAAAAATGAAATACTTGATATCTTTTATAATGGACTAACTGATGCTTCCAAGGACCACTTGGATAGTTGTGCTGGTTGTGTTTTCAGGGACAGAACAGTCGACCAAGCTGAATTACTATTGAATAATATGTTGACTAATGAAAATAATTGGACTCTTCACGTGTCGATTCCTGAGCCAATTCCTGAGCCAATTGAGCCAATTTACTCCTGAGCCTATTCCTAAACCAACTCCAAAGAAGAGGGGTGTTCTATTTCTCAGTCCTGAAGATATGCAAGAGGCAAAGGAATCAATGAAAGAAAAATGTATTAAAGCTGAAGATGTTAAGAATTTACCTCCCGTTGAAGGAATACATGGTCTTAATCTACCTCTTATTGAAGAAACACATTGTCTTGATAACCCGACACGGGTAGTAAAGGTAAATTCTCTCTCTATATATGATAAAGTTGAAATCCCGTCTACTAAGTTTCCTAGCAAATGTTTAGATGAATTTGATGACTTTATGGCTAGGCAAGAAAATTTCAATGCTTATGTTGGTAGAGAATTAAAGAATAATGCTTACATGATTGGACGCTTGAGTGATTATATGGCTAGAGTTAAAGGTGAACTTAAACTCAGTAGTAAATACGCTTCTATGGTTACCACTCAAGCAGAACAAATACTTAAAGCTCAAAGTGATTTGCTCGATGAATTAAATAATAAACATGATTTTGTTGTTAGAGTGGCTACTAGAACTGGTAGAATGACTCAGGAACCTTTGTACCCTGAAGGCCACCCTAAGAGAATTGAGCAAGATTCTCAGAGAAATAATTTAGATGCACCTAGTCCTTCTAAAAAGAAGAAAAAGAAAAACGATAGGACTTTGCATGCTTCTAGTGAACCTGTTGTAGACACACCTGAGAATCCCAATGATATTTCTATTTCTGATGCTGAAACACAATCAGGTAATGAACATGAGCCTAGTGATAATGTTAATGATAATGTTCATGTTGATGCTCAACCTAGCAATAATAATGATGTAGAGATTGAACCTGCTGTTGATCTTGATAACCCACAATCAAAGAATCGACGTTATGATAAGAGAAATTTTGTTGCTAGGAAGCACGACAAAGAAAGAGAACCATGGGTTCAGAAACCCATGCCTTTTCCTCCTAAACCATCCAAGACAAAGGATGATGAGGATTTTGAGCGCTTTGCTAAACTGATTAGACCTATCTTCTTACGTATCCGCTTAACTGATATGCTTAAAGTGAATCCTTATGCTAAATACATGAAGGATATCATTACAAATAAAAGAAAGATACTGGAAGCTGAAATTTCCACCATGCTTGCTAATTATACTTTTAAGGGTGGGATACCAAAGAAATTGGAGATCCAGGAGTACAAACTATACCATGCTCCATTAAAAGAAACTATGTTAAAACTGCTTTATGTGATCTTGGAGACGGTGTTAGTGTTATGCCTCTCTCTTTATATCATAGACTTGAATTGAATAAGCTGACACCTACTGAAATATCTTTGCAAATGGCTGATAAATCAACTGCTATACATGTCGGTATTTGTGAGGATGTTCCTGTTGTGGTTGCAAACATCACTATCTCAACGGACTTTGTTATCCTTGATATTCCGGAGGACTATAGTATGTCGATTATCCTTGGTAGACCCTTTTTGAATACTGCAGGGGCTGTTATTGATTGCTACAAAGGCAATGTCACTTTTCATGTTAATGGTTATGAGCATACAGTACACTTTCCGAGGAAACAACCTCAAGTTCATAACATCAATTATATTGGAAAAATTCCAACTATCATTATTGGAGGTTTTGAATTTCTTCTACCTACTGTCAAGAAGAAATACGATATTCTTATTATTGGTGATGTTCATATCCCTGTTGAGGTAACCTAGTGTTATTCGAAATTTCTCCGGTTCCATGTTATTCGGAATGAGTTTGTTAACAAGACTTGATCAACCTTGTTAGTGGATTCCTTTTGATGATCATGAGATGGATGAAACTAGAAGGCACAACCTTCTTTACCCTCTTTTTACTTTCTGTTATTTAGATTAAATAAAGAAAAAATAGTATTATCTGTCTTTTTTTTGAACTATCCATGCAATAAAAAATATCCCGAAAATAAAAGTTCTCCAAATGCCCTGCAAATTTAGTATGATTTTTCTGGAATATTTGAGGATTTTAGGCACTGAGAACACAACAGGGGGGCAAGCACCTAGCCACAAGGGTCCAGGGCACACCCACCTCTACAGGGCAAGCCCCTGCCTCGTGGGCCCATGGTGGCCCTGAGGGAGTCCTGGTTTAAGGGGTCCTCGGACAGCCGGACTATGTACTTGTGTCGGACTGTTGGATTATGAAGATACAAATTGAAGACTTCGTCCCGTGTCCGGGTGGGACTCTCCTTTGTGTGGAAGGCAAGCTTGGCAATTCGAATATGTAGATTTCCTTCTCTGTAACCGACTCTGTATAACCCTAGCCCCCTCCACGTCTATATAAACCGGAGGGTTTAGTCCGTAGGACAAGAACAATCATAATCATAGGTTAGCTTCTAGGGTTTAGCCTCTACGATCTCGTGGTAGATCAACTCTTGTAATACTCATATCATCATGATCAATCAAGCAGGAAGTAGGGTATTACCTCCATAGAGAGGGCCCGAACCTGGGTAAATATTGTGTCCCCCGCCTCCTGTTTCCATTAGCCTTAAACGCATAGTTCAGGACCCCCTACCCGAGATCCGCCGGTTTTGACACCGACATTGGTGCTTTTGGAGAGTTCCACTCTGTCCTCGCGGTAAGGCTTGATGGTTCCTTCAATCATCTAGAACGATGCAATCCAGGGTGGGATTTTCCTTCCTGGATAGATTTTCATATTCGACGGCATCGCACTGCGAGCCAACTCGCTTGTCCATCTGGAGCAGATCGATAGCTATGCGCCTGGTCATCAGGTCAGGTTTGGAAGCCTAAACTACATCGCCGACATCCACAGTGACTTGATCTTCGACGGATTCGAGCCCATGATAGGTGCGCCGAACAGTCGTGATGAGCATGACTTAGATTTTCCATCGGACGGTATTCGGGAGATCACACCTGCAGCCGCGCGGTCTCAGTCCGGAGCTGATCGTGCCTTCCGAGGAAGGGTGGATGGACCTCGCCACGGATGCCGCACACTCAATGGCGATAGAGCCGAACACAGACTTCGCCTCCAATAAGGTCTGCATCATCGGACCCTCGGACTCGTCTCCGGCCATAGGCTCCGAACCGCGTGCATCCATGCCCATCGAACCTGATTGGGAACCGATCATGGAGTTTACCTCCGCGGATATCTTCCAGCACTCGCTCTTGGCTGACATGCTAAATTCATTGAAATCCCTTTCCCTGTCAGAAGACTCTTGGCCGAACTATATGCGGCTTGAGTGGGAAGCGAATGATGAAGAAATTCGTTACCCACCCACCACCCACTTGATAGCCACTGTCGATGACTTAACTGACATGCTTGATTTCGACTCCGAAGACATCGACGGTATCGACGACGACGCCGGAGAAGAACAGGAACCACCGCCCATAGGGCGCTGGACAGCCACATCATCATATGATATATATATGGTGAACACGCCCAAAGAAAGCAATGGCGATGAGGCAACATAGGATAATCCCCTTGTCAAGCAATCTAAGTACCGGTGTCAGCGGCGCCGCTCTAAGCCCCGCCATAGCAAAAATAGCGATACCGACACAAGAGACAATAGCACTCTGGATGGTGCCGAAGACGAAAACAATCCCGCCCAGCCAATCTTCGAGCTAGCCGGACGGGAGGATGGGCAAGCTAGCCCTGAGAAACAGAAAATGGATGGAGACTCGGAGGATGACAATTACATGCCCCTCTCCGAAGATGAGGTGAGCCTCTGCGACGAAGAATACATTGTGCCTGAGGATCCCGTCGAGCAGGGGCGCTTCAAGTGTCGGCTTATAGCCACTTCAAAAAGCCTGAAGAAAAAGCAACAGCAACTTCAAGCTGATCAAGATATGCTAACTCATAGATGGACTGAGGTCCTGGAAGCCGAGGAATACAGACTCAAGCGCCCAAGAAAAAATTACCCAAAGCGCAGGTTGTTACCTCAATTTGAGGCGGAGGCACTAGAGCCTACACTACTAGCGCAGAATGCGGCTGACCGTCCACCCCGTGGCCGAGACAAAGCGGCATATCAGCCTGAACACCAGCCCGCACCCCGTCGCCAATCAAACAAAAACACGAAGGCCCGGGGCTACACACAGGACCTGCGAGACGTGTTGGAAAACAAAGCAGGACAGTCAAGATCGATCTACGGATCACCGGGGCGCGCCCTAACACGTGACGACGATCACCACGCTGGGTACACTAAATACAAATCCGGCCGGGCCGAATACAACCGACCAGACTCATTCGAACTGCATCGTGATGTATCCCGGCATAGAGGATCCGCACACCCCCTATGCTTCACCAACGAAGTAATGGAGCATGAGTTCCTGGAAGGGTTTAAACCCGTGAACATCAAATCATATGATGGGACAATAGACCCCGCGGTATGGATTGAAGACTTCCTTCTCCACATTCACATGGCCCGCCGTGATGATCTACATGCCATCAAGTACCTCCCACTAAAACTCAAGGGACCAGCCCGACATTGGCTGAATAGCCTGCCGGCAAACTCCATTGGCAGTTGGGAGAACCTGGAAGATGCATTCCTTGACAACTTCCAGGGCACTTATGTGCGACCACCGGATGCTGATGACTTAAGTCACATAACCCAACAACCCGGAGAGTCAGCCAGGAAATTCTGGACTCGATTCCTAACTAAAAATAACCAAATTGTCGACTGTCCGGATGCCGAAGCCTTAGCAGCCTTTAACTAAAAAGAACCAAGAGAAGCCGAAGTCCATGGCAGCCCTCATGACACTCATGACCCGCTTTTGTGCGGCCGAGGATAGCTGGCTGGCTCGTAGTAATAGCACATCAAGAAATCCTGGCACCTCAGATGCCAGAGATAGCAACGGCAAGCCTCGACGCAACAGACACAAGCATCGCAATAATGTCGATAACGCTGAAGACACGGCCGTCAATGCCGGATTTAGTGGCTCTAAACCCGGTCAGCGGAAAAAGGCATTTAAAAGAAACAATCCAGGCCTGTCCAATTTGGACCACATACTCGATTGCTCATGTCAAATCCATGGCACCCCCGATAAACCAACCAACCACGCCAACAGAGAATGTTGGGTGTTCAAACAGGCCGGCAAGTTGAATGCCGAGAACAAGGAAAAGGGGCCGCATAGTGATAACGATGAGGAGCCCCGGCCGCCGTGTTGGGGATCGTTGCAGAAATTAACTTTTTTCTACGAATCACCAAGATCAATCTATGGAGTAACTAGCAATGAGAGAGAGGGGAGTGCATCTTCATACCCTTGAAGATCGTGTGACGGAAGCGTTACAAGAACATGGATGAAGGAATTGTACTCGAAGCGATTCATATCGCACTGGATTCCGATCTTAGCGCCGAACAACAGCACCTCTGTGTTCAGCACACGTGCAGCCCAGTGATGTCTCCCGTGCCTTGATCCAGCAAGGAGGAGGGAGAGGTTGAGGAAGAAGGCTCCAATAGCAGCACGACAGCGTGGTGGTGATGGAGTGGCAGTACTCCGGCAGGGCTTCGCCAAGCTCGCGCAGAGGAGGAGAGGTGTTTGGGAGGGGAGGGGCTGCGCCTTGAATGTGGTGATGCAACCCTCCCCTCGCCCCTCTATTTATAGGAGAAGGGACAAGGGGGGCCGGCCCCTCTAGATGGGATCTAGAGGGGGTCGGTGGCCAAGGGGGGAGGGGGCTTGCCCCCCAAGAAAGGGGAGGCGCCCCCCTTAGGGTTCCCCCAACCTTAGGCGCATGGGCCCTAGGGGGGTGGTGCCCAGCCCTCCAAGGGGCTGGTTCCCTTCCTTCTACAGCCCATGAGGCCCTTCGAGACAGGTGGCCCCTCCCGGTGGACCCCCGGAACCCCTCCGGTGGTCCCGGTACAATACCGATATACCCCCGAAAAGTTCCGGTGACTGTATGATGACTTCCTATATATAAATCTTCACCTCTGGACAATTCCGGAACTCCTCATGACATCCGGGATCTCATCCGGGACTCCAAACAACATTCGGTAATCACACACAAATCTTCCTTATAACCCTAGCGTCATCGAACCTTAAGTGTGTAGACCCTACGGGTTCGGGAATCACGCAGACATGACCGAGATAGCTCTCCAGCCAATAACCAACAACGGGATCTGTATTCCCTTGTTGTCTCCCACATGTTCCACGATGATCTCATCGGATGAACCACGATGTCGAGGATTCAAGTAATCCCGTATACAATTCCCTTTGTCAATCGGTACGTTACTTGCCCGAGATTCGATCGTCGGTATCCCAATACCTTGTTTAATCTCGTTACTGGCAAGTCACTTTAATCATTCCATAATGCATGATCCCATGACTAACCACTTAGTCACATTGAGCTCATTATGATGATGCATTACCGAGTGGGCTCGGAGATACCTCTCCGTCATACGGAGTGACAAATTCCAGCCTTGATTCGTGCCAACCCAACAGACTCTTTCGGAGATACCTGTAGTGCACCTTTATAGTCACCCAGTTATGTTGTGACGTTTTGTACACCCAAAGCACTCTTACAGTATCTGGGAGTTACACAATCTCATGGTCTAAGGAAATGATACTTGACATTACAAAGGTTTAGCAGACGAACTACACGATCTTGTGCTATGCTTAGTATTGGGTGTTGTCCATCACACCATTCTCCTTATGATGTGATCTCGTTATCATTGACATCCAATGTCCATAATAAGGAAACCATGAACATATGTTGATCAACGAGCTAGTCAACTAGAGGCTCACTAGGGACATGTTGTGGTCTATGTATTCACACATGTATCACGATTTCAGGTTAATACAATTATAGCATGAACAACATACAATTATCATGAACAAGGAAATATAATAATAATCATTTTATTATTGCCTCTAGGGCATATTTCCAATAGTCTCCCACTTGCACTAGAGTCAGTAACCTAGTTACACTGTGATGAATGGAACACCCATAGAGTTCTGGTGTTGATCATGTTTTGCTCGCGGAAGAGGTTTAGTCAACGGATCTGCAACATTTAGATCCATATGCACTTTGCAAATATCTATGTCTCCATCTTGAACATTTTCACGAATGGAGTTGAAGCAACGCTTGATGTTCTTGGTCTTCTTGTGAAACCTGGGCTCCTTGGCAAGGGCAATAGATCCAGTGTTGTCACAGAAGAGAGTCATCGGCCCCGACACATTGGGAATAACTCCTAGGTCGGTAATGAACTCCTTCATCCAAATTGCTTCATGTGCTGCCTCCGAGGCTGCCATGTACTCCGCTTCACATGTAGATCCCGCCATGATGCTTTGCGTTCTACTGCACCAGCTTACTGCACCACCATTCAAAATATACACGTATCCGGTTTGTGACTTGGAGTCATCAAGATTTGTGTCGAAGCTAGCATCAACGTAACCCTTTACGACGAGCTCTTCGTCACCTCCATAAACGAGAAACATATCCTTAGTCCTTTTCAGGTACTTCAGGATATTCTTGACCGCTGTCTAGTGTTCCATGCCGGGATTACTTTGGTACCTTGCTACCAAACTTACGACAAGGTTTACATCAGGTCTGGTACACAACATGACATACATAATAGACCCTATGGCTGAGGCATAGGGGATGACACTCATCTTTTCTCTATCTTCTGCCATGGTCAGGCTTTGAGCTGAGCTCAATTTCACACCTTGCAATACAGGCACGAATCCTTTCTTGGACTGATCCATATTGAACTTCTTCAATATCTTATCAAGGTATGTGCTTTGTGAAAGATCTATGAGGCGTCTCGATCTATCTCTATAGATCTTGATGCCTAATATGTAAGCAGCTTCTCCAAGGTCCTTCATTGAAAAACATTTTTTCAAGTAGGCCTTTATGCTTACCAAGAGTTCTATATCATTTCCCATCAACAGTATGTCATCCACATATAATATGAGAAATGCTACAGAGCTCCCACTCACTTTCTTGTAAATGCATGCTTCCCCATAAGTCTGGATAAACCCAAACGCTTTGATCATTTCTTGTAAACGCTAGAGCTTGCATACCTTGTTAGCATTCTTAGGATCGACAAAACCTTCTGGCTGCATCATATACAACTCTTCCTTAAGGAAGCCATTAAGGAATGCCATTTTGACGTCCATTTGCCATATCTCATAATAGTAGAATGCGGCAATTGCTAACATGATTCGGACGGACGTTAGCTTCGCTACGGGAGAGAAAGTCTCATCGTATTCAACCCCTTGAACTTTTCGATAACCCTTAGTGACAAGTCGAGCTTTATAGATGGTAACATTACCATCCGCGTCCGTCTTCTTCTTAAAAATCCATTTATTTTCTAGCGCTCACCGATCATCGGGCAAGTCTGTCAAGGTCCATACTTTGTTTTCCTAAAGGATCCTATCTCGGATTGCATGGCTTCAAGCCATTTGTTGGAGTCTAGGCCCGCCATCGCTTCTTCATAGTTCGAAGGTTCACCGTTGTCTAACAACATGATTTCCAGGACAGGGTTGCCATACCATTCTGGTGTGGAACGTGTCCTTGTGGACCTACGAAGTTCAGTAGCAACTTGATTCAAAGTACCTTGATCATCATCATTAACTTCCTCTCTAGTCGGTGTAGGCACCACAGGAACATCTTCCTGAGCTGTGCTACTTTCCGGTTCAAGAGGTAGTACTTCATCAAGTTCCACTTTCCTCCCACTTACTTCTTTCGAGATAAACACTTTCTCCAGAAAGGATCCATTCTTGGCAACAAAGATCTTGCCTTCGGATCTGAGGTAGAAGGTATACCCAATGGTTTCCTTAGGTATCCTATGAAGATGCATTTTTCCGACATGGGTTCGAGCTTTTCAGGTTGAAGTTTCTTGACATAAGCATCACATCCCCAAGCTTTTAGAAATGACAGCTTAGGTTTCTTTCCAAACCATAATTCATATGATGTCGTCTCAACGGATTTAGACGGTGCCTTATTTAAAGTGAATGTAGCTGTCTCTAAAGAGTATCCCCAAAATGATAGCGGTAAATCGGTAAGAGACATCATAGACCGCACCATATCCAATAGAGTGCGATTATGACGTTCGGACACACCGTTACGCTGAGGTGTTCCAGGCAGCGTGGGTTGTGAAACAATTCCACATTTTCTTAAGTGCGTACCAAACTCGCGACTTAAATATTCTCCCCCAACATCTGATCGTAAGAACTTTATTTTTCTGTCTCGTTGATTCTCTACCTCATTCTGAAATTCCTAGAACTTTTCAAAGGTCTCAGCCTTGTGTTTCATTAAGTAGACATACCCATATCTACTTAAGTCATCAGTGAGGGTGAGAACATAACGATAGCCACTGCGAGCCTCAGTTCTCATTAGACCGCACACATCAGTATGTATGATTTCCAATAAGTTGGTTGCTCGCTCCATTGTTCCGGAGAACGGAGTCTTGGTCATTTTTCCCATGAGGCATGGTTTGCACGTGTCAAATGATTCGTAATCAAGAGACTCCAAAAGTCCATCTGCATGGAGCTTCTTCATGCGTTTGACACCAATGTGACCAAGGCGGTAGTGCCACAGGTATGTGGGACTATCATTACCAATCTTACATCTTTTGGTATTCACACTATGAATATGTGTAACATTACGTTCGAGATTCATTAAGAATAAACCATTGACCAGCGGGGCATGACCATAAAACATATCTCTCATATAAATAGAACAACCATTATTCTCAGATTTAAATGAGTAGCTATATCGTATTAAACGAGATCCAGATACAATGTTCATGCTCAAAGATGGCACTAAATAACGATTATTGATGTTTAAAACTAATCCCGTAGGTAAATGTAGAGGTAGCGTGTCGACGGCGATCACATCGACCTTGGAACCATTCTTGACGCGCATCGTCACCTCGTCCTTCACCAGTCTCCGCTTCTTCTGCAGCTCCTGTTTTGAGTTATAAATATGAGCAACCGCACCGGTATCAAATACCCAGGAGCTACTACGAGTACTGGTAAGGTACACATCAATAACATGTATACTACATATACCTTTGGTGTTGCCAGCCTTCTTATCCGCTAAGTACTTGGGGCAGTTCCGCTTCTAGTGACCGCTTCCCTTGCAATAAAAGCACTCAGTCTTAGGTTTGGGTCCATGCTTTGGCTTCTTCCCGACAACTAGCTTACCGGGCACGGCAACTCCCTTGCCGTCCTTCTTGAAGTTTTTCTTACCCTTGCCTTTCTTGAAACTAGTGGTTTTATTGACCATCAACACTTGATGTTGCTTTTTGATTTCCACCTCCGCTGTTTTCTGCATTGAAAATACTTCAGGAATGGTTTTCACCATCCCCTGCATATTGTAGTTCATCACAAAGCTCTTGTAGCTAGGTGGGAGCAACTGAAGGATTCTGTCAATGACCGCCTCATCTGGGAGGTTAATGTCCAGCTGAGACAAGCGGTTGTGCAACCCAGACATTTTGAGTATGTGCTCGCTGACAGAACTATTCTCCTCCATCTTACAACTATAGAACTTGTCAGAGACTTCATATCTCTCGACTCGGGCATGAGCTTGGAAAACCATTTTCAGCTCTTGGAACATCTCATATGCTCCGTGCTGCTTGAAACGCTTTTGGAGCCCTGGTTCTAAGCTGTAAATCATGCCGCACTGAACCAGGAAGTAATCATCAACACGCGACTACCAAGCATTCATAACGTCTTGGTTCGCTCGGACGGGTGCTTCATCTAGCGGTGCTTCAAGGACATATGCTTTCTTGGTAGCTATGAGGATGATCCTCAAGTTCTGGACCCAGTCCGCATAGTTGCTACCATCGTCTTTCAGCTTGGTTTTCTCTAGGAACGCGTTGAAGTTGAGGTTGACATGAGCATGGGCCATTTGATCTACAAGACATTTTGCAAAAGTTTTAGACTAAGTTCATGATAATTAAGTTTAGCTAATCAAATTATTTAATGAACTCCCACTCAGATAGACATCCCTCTAGTCATCTAAGTGATACATGATCCGAGTCAACTAGGCCGTGTCCGATCATCACGTGAGATGGACTAGTCATCATCGGTGAACATCTTGTTGATCGTATCTTCTATATGACTCATGTTCGACCTTTCGGTATCTTGTGTTCCGAGGCCATGTCTGTACATGCTAGGCTCGTCAAGTGAACCTAAGTGTTTTGCATGTGTAAATCTGGCTTACACCCGTTGTATGTGAATGTTAGAATCTATCACACCCGATCATCACGTGGTGCTTCGAAACAATGAACTTCTGCAACGGCGCACAGTTAGGGGAAACAATTTCTTGAAATTATTATGAGGGATCATCTTATTTACTAATGTCGTTCTAAGCAAATAAGATGGAAAAACATGATAAACATCACATGCAATCAAATAGTAACATGATATGGCCAATATCATTTTCCTCCTTTTGATCTCCATCTTCGGGGCGCCATGATCATCATCGTCACCGGCATGACACCATGATCTCCATCATCATGTCCCCATGAAGTTGTCTCGCCAACTATTACTTCTACTACTATGGCTAACGGTTTAGCAATGAAGTAAAGTAATTACATGGCGTTATTCAGTGACACGCAGGTCATACAATAAATATAGACAACTCCTATGGCTCCTGCCGGTTATCATACTCATCGACATGTAAGTCGTGATTCCTAGTACAAGAATATGATCAATCTCATACATCACATATATTTCATTCATCACATCCTTTTTGGCCATATCACATCACACGACATTTGCTGCAAAAACAAGTTAGACGTCCTCTGATTGTTGTTGCAAGTTTTTACGTGGCTGCTATAGGTTTCTAGCAAGAACGTTTCTTACCTATGCCAAAACCACAACGTGATATGCCAATTGCTATTTACCCTTCATAAGGACCCTTTTCATCGAATCCGATCCGACTAAAGTGGGAGAGATAGACAACAGCTAGCCACCTTATGCAACTAGTGCATGTCAGTCGGTGGAACTCGTCTCACGTAAGCGCACGTGTAAGGTTGGTCTGGGCCGCTTCATCCCACGATGCCGCTGAAACAAGATAAGACTAGTAGTGGCAAGTAAATTGACAAAATCGACGCCCACAACAAACTTGTGTTCTACTCGTGCATAGAAACTACGCATAGACCTAGCTCATGATGCCACTGTTCGGGATCGTTGCAGAAATTAAAAAATTTCTACGCATCACCAAGATCAATCTATGGAGTAACTAGCAACAAGAGAGAGGGGAGTGCATCTTCATACCCTTGAAGATCGCGAGTCAGAAGCTACAAGAATGCGGAAGAAAGAATTGTACTCGAAGAGATTCAGATCGCAGTGGATTCCGATCTTAGCGCCTAACAACGGCACCTCCGCGTTCAACACACGTGCAGCCCAGTGACGTCTCCCATGCCTTGATCCAGCAAGGAGGAGGGAGAGGTTGAGGAAGAAGGCTCCAACAGTAGCACGACATCGTGGTGGTGATGGAGTGGGAGTACTCCGGCAGGGCATCGCCAAGCTCGCGCGGAGGAGGAGAGGTGTTGGGGAGGGGAGGGGCTGTGCCTTGGATGTGGTGTTGCAGCCCTCCCCTCGCCCCTCTATTTATATGAGAAGGGGGAAGGGGGGCCGGCCCCTCTAGATGGGATCTAGAGGGGGCGGCGGCCAAGGGGGAGGGGGCTTGCCCCCCAAGCAAGGGGAGGCACCCCCCCTTAGGGTTCCCCCCAACCCTAGGCACATGGGCCCTAGGGAGGGTGGTGCCCAGCCCTCCAAGGGGCTGGTTCCCTTCCCTTTACAGCCCATGAGGCCCTCCAGAACAGGTGGCCCCTCTCGTGGACCCCTGGAACCCCTCCGGTGGTCCCGGTAGAATACTAGTATACCCCCAAAAACTTCCGATGACTGTATGATGACTTCCCATATATAAATCTTCACCTCCGGACCATTCCGGAACTCCTCGTGACGTTCGAGATCTCATCCGGGACTCCGAACAACATTCTGTAATCACACACAAATCTTCCTTATAACCCTAGTGTCATCGAACCTTAAGTGTGTAGACCCTACAGGTTCGGGAATAACGCAGACATGACCGAGACAACTCTCCAGCCAATAACCAACAAGGAGATCTGGATACCCTTGTTGGCTCCCACATGTTCCACGATGATCTCATCGGATGAACCACGATGTCGAGGATTCAAGTAATCCCCTATACAATTCCCTTTGTCAATCGGTATGTTACTTGCCCGAGATTCGATCGTCGGTATCCCAATACCTCGTTCAATATCATTACTGGCAAGTCACTTTACTCGTTCCATAATGCATGATCCCGTGACTAACCACTTAGTCACATTGAGCTCATTATGATGATGCATTACCGAGTGGGCCCAGAGATACCTCTCCGTCATGCGGAGTGACAAATTCCAGTCTTGATTCGTGCCAACCCAACAGACACTTTCGGAGATACCTACAGTGCACCTTTATAGTCACCCAGTTACGTTGTGACGTTTGGTACACCCAAAGCACTCTTACGGTATCCGAGAGTTACACAATCTCATGGTCTAAGGAAATGATACTTGACATTACAAAAGCTTTAGCAGACGAACTACACGATCTTGTGCTATGCTTAATATTGGGTCTTGTCCATCACATCATTCTCATAATGATGTGATCTTGTTATCAATGACATCCAATGTCCATAGTCAGGAAACCATGACCATCTGTTGATCAACGAGCTAGTCAACTAGAGGCTCACTAGGGACATGTTGTGGTCTATGTATTCACACATGTATCACGGTTTACGGTTAATACAATTATAGCATGAACAACAGACAATTATCATGAACAAGGAAATATAATAATAATCATTTTATTATTGCCTCTAGGGCACATTTCCAACACGCCGAACACAGGAGGACAAAAGAAATTTGCTCCCCAAGTAAAAACGGTAAATATGATATACGCAACCCATATCCCCAAGCGGGAACGGATGCATGCACAAGGGACGTCTTCGCGATGTAGCTAGTCGCCCCAAAGTTCAACCCATGGTCTTGTTGTCCGATCACTTTCGATCGCAGGGACCATTCGACCAGCATCCGTCATGGCGGTTCGGCCGTGTTGGTCCTCGACCCCATCATTGACGGATTCCTCCTCACACGAGTCTTTATTGACGGTGGCAGCAGCCCGAACATGCTCTATCAGGATACAATGCTCAAAATGGGAATCGATCCCTCAAGGATCAAACCCACTAAAACCACATTTAAAGGTGTCATACCAGGTGTAGAGGCCTATTGCACGGGCTAAATCACACTGAAAGTAGTCTTCGGATCTCCGGACTACTTCCGAAGCGAGGAGTTAATCTTGGATATCGTCCCCTTCCGCAGTGGCTATCACGCACTGCTCGGACGAACCGCAGTCGCCAGATTCAATGCGGTACCGCATTATGCATACCTCAAGCTCAAGATGCCAGGACCTCGCGGGGTTATAACAGTCAATGGAAACACATAGCGCTCCCTCCGTATAGAAGAGCACACTGCGGCCCTTGCAGCAAAAGTACAGAGCAGCCTTCTTAGGCAGACCTCCAATTCGGCAATAAAGACCCCGAACACCGCCAAGCGAGTCTGGAGTACTCTGCAACAGGATCGTCCGGCACATCCAGAGCTCACCTAGCAATTCAGCCTCCATCCTAGTCCCAGTCAAGCGGTGAAATTTGTGGCACGCGTACATAACTACGCACTTAAAATACCATGGGCATAGGCGGAGGCACGGTTACAATGCGGTCCACAATGCGGCTCAACCGCCTCAAGACCCGCACACCTTCACCCTTTTCTTTCTTTAAGGTCCTTCTCTTCTGGAGGCTCTTTTGATAATCTGATTATCGGACCCATCACAGATTCACGAGACGGAAACACCAAGGAGGCAAGAAGCGTTGACGTACAAGGGAATCCCCATGTGGTATCTGATAACGATCACTATACCTATTTTACATACCCACTCGCAGCTCGCTCTTGGTTAAGGACATGTCAAATAGTCCTATTTTGCTTATTGCACTACTTGTGTACATACGCCTTGACGTATCATTCAAATAACAATGAACAATAACGCACATCGTCAGCTTATTATTACATTTCTTTATATTTTTCCTTTACTGCTTATTTATTACAAATTGCAACCGTACATTTTGGTACGTTTAACTCGCCAGGGGCTTTAGTGTACCCCACAACACGGCAAGAAAAGTCCGAACACTTTCGACAGTGTGGCACCCCGAACTTATAGCACTATATGCATCAGCTCTGAATCATGTCTTGGGTTAATAGTTGGGTTTGCCCGGCTCCCATGTTTTGTTGCCTAACGTTCCGCTACATCAGCTAAGGTGGCATAGGGAGAACTACTGCGATTGTGTCCCGGTTCTTCCGGACGAGCACCTTAGTAGAGAAAGCCGAAAACTGACTGTCATTATGCGGCGAGAGCTGGTCGCTGTTCGAGAGGTCTCAAATCCTTAAAGATTTTTTCCGCCTCAGGCGAGGAATCGGCCTTGTCCGATTTAGGCGTGTATAGCGCCCCAAGTTCGGCCTTCCGAATACCAGGGGCTACGCCAAAATTTAAAAGTATAGAATTCTATGGCTAAGTGAGAGTGATAAAGCTGTATAGTCTGATTGCCTTGTTCGTTGCGCTAAACACCTCCTTAAAGGACCAAAATTTTGGATAAAGAGTGTTTAGATTTATCCCGAACACCCCGGTACTAGTTACATGGGGGCAGAAGCCGACGACTGGCCAGCTCTCAGATTTTATAAACGGCCGCACAGAAGGTAAAATTTTAAATCAACAAGCGTTATATAGCGCAAATGAACTTGTTTTCATACTACAGGATCAAATGAGTACATTTATTCAAATATTACATCCTTAGCACATTCCTCCGCCACAATGCGGGAGCCCTTCAGGACACTACCATAATACTTTTGGGGGTGGCGGTGCTCCTTGCCCTTCGGCGGCCCCTCCGTCACCAGCTTCTCGGCATCCATCTTCGCCCAGTGCACTTTCGCGCGGGCGAAGGCCATGCACGCACCTTCAATGCAAACTGGCCGCTTTACGACTTCAAGCCGCGGGCAGGCATTTACAAGCCGCTTCACGAGGCCGAAATAGCTGTTGGGCAAGGGCTCGACAGGCCACAGCCGGACTATAAGGTCCTTCATGGCCAGTTCGGCCGCCTTGTGCAGTTCGACCAGTTGCTTCAGCTGGTCGCTCTAGGGCATCGGATTTTCGGTCCCAATATACTAAGACCAGAACAACTTCTCCGTCGAGCTCCCTTCTTCGGCCTGGTAGAACTCCACGGCATCCGATATGCTGTGCGACAGATTTGCGAACGCTCCTGGAGAGCTCCGAATTCGGGTAAGTAAAAGGAAAGTCTCCGTCACATGCTTGCTTTGCATAATGAATGCCTTACCCGCCGCTATCTTCTTGGCCGCCTGAATCTCGTGGAGGGCCCTTTGGGCTTCGGCTTTGGCGTCTCGCACCTCTGGAGGGCCTCAGCAAGCTCGGACTCTCGCGTCCTAGAGTCATGCTCCAAGGACTCGTATTTTTTGACGAAATCCTGGAGCTCTTGCTGGACCTCATCGACCCGGGCCTCTTGCTTCTCACGCTCGGTGCGCTCCTTGGCTGCTTTGTTTTCGGCCTTGGTCAGTGCCTTCTTAAGGGCCGCCACTTTGGTCGTGGCCCCTATTAAAGTTCATGACGCTTCTATGAGCCGAAAACATTTTTTATTTATCAATATACAGACGGGGTATCACGTACCTTTGTTATCCTCGAGTTTCCTCTTCACAAGGCGGAGCTCTCCTTTGGTCTGCTCCAGGTCCTGCTTAAGTCCGAAGACCTCCGCCGTACAAGCGGCAGTGGCCAGCAGTGACGCCTGCTTATTCACATGGACATTTTCTGTTAGACTCCTGCGGATGTTATTTGATCCTCTGTTCGGCCTTTCTTTCCGAACACCAAATAGGGCATCAGGGTTACTATCTATACCGTGATATTTTCTTATAATTTTATTACTTAACTCAAAGCCTGTTAGGAGGTTGGCGCAGGCTTTGGTCAATCCGCTTTTGGCGGACCGGACCTTCTCGATCACCGCACTCATGATGGTGCGGTGATCTTCGTTGATAGAAGCACGGCAAAGCGCTTCTAGCAAGTTGTCCAATGCCTCTGGATGGACAGAGGTCATCGGCATAGGCGGCGTGCCCCCCTTAGTGAGAGCCTGCCTGCCTGAATCCGGAACCACTAGGGGTTCCGGTGCAGTATCCGGCTGGGGGCCTAATTTTTTCCGGCCCCCGTTATCGGAGTCCATGGGGCCCTTCCATCCATGTGCCCGACCGCTGGGATTTTTCCTCTGGGCGTCTCCAGAACAGTATCCCCCGGGTCTGGTATCCTCTGAGACAACACCTCAGTGTCGTCCGCGGGCTTGGGAGAGGAAGTTGTCGGGAGTGAATCGTTGTTCATCGCTGATAGGCCCAAAGACCCATCTGATGAAGATACGTCGATGTGGGCTTGGCTGGTGAGGGAGTCCTGGATTAAGGTTTCCTCAGACAGCCGAACTATATACTTTGGCCGGACTGTTGGACTATGAAGATACAATATTGAAGACTTCGTCCCGTGTCCGGATGGGACTCTCCTTTACGTGGAAGGGAAGCTTGGCAATTCGGATATGTAGATCTCCTTCTCTGTAACCGACTCTGTGTAACCCTAGCCCCCTCTGGTGTCTATATAAACCGGAGGGTTTTAGTCCGTAGGACAACAACAATCATAATCATAGGCTAGCTTCTAGGGTTTAGCCTCTACGATCTCGTGGTAGATCAACTCTTGTAATACTCATATCATCAAGATCAATCAAGCAGGAAGTAGGGTATTACCTCCATCGAGAGGGCCCGAACCTGGGTAAAACATTGTGTCCCCTGCCTCCCATGACCATTAGCCTTAGGCGCACAGTTCGGGACCCCCTACCCGAGATCCGCCGGTTTTGACACCGACATTGGTGCTTTCATTGAGAGTTCCACTATGTCATTGTTGTAAGGCTTGATGGCTCCTTCAATCATCTTCAACGATGTGGTCCAGGGGAAGGTTTTCCTCCCCGGACAGATCTTCATATTCGCCGGCTTCGTATTGCGGGCCAACTCGCTTGGCCATCTGGAATAGATTGATAGCTACACCCCCGGCCATTAGGTCAGGTTTGGAATCTTAAACTATACTGCCGACATTCGTAGAGACTTGATCTTCGATGGACTCGAGCCCATGCCAGGTGTGCCGAACGGTCACGACGGGCATGACTTTGATCCACCGTCGGATAATATTCAGGAGATCGCGCCTGTGGTGGCACCGGGAATCAATTCAGAGCAGATCGTGTCTTCTGAGGGTGGGTGGATGGACCCCACCACGGAGGCCGCACACTCATCGGCGTTGGAGCCGAACACTGATCCCACCTCCTGTGAGAGAGGTGTCATCGGACCCTCGGACTCGTCTCTGGCTATAGGATCCGAACCGCGTGCATCCGTGCCTATCGAATCTGATTGGGCACCGGTCATGGAGTTCACTGCTGTGGATATTTTTCAGCACTCACCCTTGGGTGAGGTGCTAAACTCATTAAGGTCTCTTTCCTTGTCGGGAGATTCTTGTCCGAACTATGTCCGGCTCGAGTGGGAAGCGGACGGCGAAGAAATTCGCCCCCCACCCACCACCCACTTTATAGCCACTGTCGATGACTTAACCGACGTGCTTGACTTTGACTTCGAAGACATCGATGGTATGGCCGACGATGCAGGAGAAGAAAGGAACCACCGCCTATAGGGCGCTGGACAACCACCTCATCACATGATATCTATATGGTGGACACCCCTAAAGAAGGCAATGGCGATGAGGCAACGGAAGATAACCCCTTGGAGAAGCAATCTAGACACCGGCGTCATTGGCACCGCTCCAAGCCCTGCCATAGAAAAAATAGAGATACCAGCACAAGAGATAGCAATCCGGATGGTGCCGAAGGCGAAGACAATCCTGTCCAGCTAGGCTTCGGGCAGACCGAGCAAGAGGATGGGCAAGCTAGCCCTAAAGAACAGGCAACTGATGGAGAATCAGAGGACGATAATTACATGCCTCTCTCCGAAGACGAAGTGAGCCTTGGCGACAAAGAATTCATCGTGCCTGAGGATCCCGTCGAGCAGGAGCGCTTCAAACGCCGGCTTATAGCCACTGCAAAAAGCCTGAAGAAAAAGCAACAACAGCTTCAAGCTGATCAAGATTTGCTAACTTATAGATGGACCGAGTTCCTGGCTACCGAGGAATACGGACTAGAGTGCCCTAGCAAAAGCTACCCAAAGCGCAGGCTGCTACCTCAACTCGAGGAGGAGGTTTTAAATCCCACGTGACCAGCGCATGATGCGGCTGACCGACCACCCCGTGGCCGTGACAAAGCGGCGTACCAACCCGAAATACAGACCACACCCTGTCGCCAATCAAACGATAATACTAAGGCTCGAGGCTACACGAAGGACATGCGAGATGTATTGGAAAACAAAGCAGGACAGTCAAGATCGATCTACGGATGACGGGGGCGCGCCACAAGACGTGGCGATGACCGTCACGGCGGATACAACAAACCGAAGTACGGACGGGCCGGATACAATAGACCGGATTCATTTGAACTACGTCGGGATGTAGCCCGGCATAGAAGCGCCGCACACCCCCTATGCTTGACTGATGAAGTTATGGATCATGAATTCCCAGAACGGTTTATACCCGTAAAAATTGAATCATATGATGGCACAACGTACCCCGCGGCATAGATCTAAGATTTTGTTATCCACATTCACATTACCCGCGGCGATGACTTACATGCCATAAAGTATATACCACTTAAGCTCAAAGGACTGGCTAGGCATTGGCTGAATAGCCTGCCAGCAAGCTCCATTGGCAGTTGGGAGGATCTGGAAGATGCGTTCCTTGATAACTTCCAGGGCACTTACGTGCGACCACCGGATGCTGATAACTTAAGTCACATAACCCAACAACCTCAAGAGTCAGCCAGGAAATTCTGGACTCGGTTCCTAACCGAAAAGAACCAAATTATCGACTGTCCGGATGCCGAAGCCTTAGGGGCCTTTAAGCATAACATCCATGGCGAGTGGCTTGCCCGACACCTCGGCCAAGAGAAGCCAAAATCCATGGCAGCCCTCACGACACTCATGACCCGCTTTTGCACGGGCGAGGACAACTGGCTGGCTCGTAGCAACATCACACCCAAAAACTCAGGCGATTCAGACGCCAGGGACAGCAACGGCAAGCCATGACGAAATAGACACAAGCATCGCAACAATGGCGACAATGCCGAAGACACGACAGTAAATGCCGGATTCAGAGGCTTTAAACTCGGACAGCCGAAATAGCCATTCAAAAGAAACAGTCCGGGCTCGTCCAACTTGGACCGCATTCTTGATCGCTCGTGTCAAATTCACGGCACCCACGATAAACCAGCCAACCACACAAACAAGGAATGCTAGGTGTTTAAACAGGTCGGCAAGTTGAATGCCGAGAACAAGGAAAAGGGGCTACATAGCGATGACGACGAGGAGCCCCAGCCACCGAACATGGGAGGACAGAAGAAATTCGCTCCCCAGGTGAAAACAGTGAATATGATATACACAACCCATATTCCCAAGCGGGAACAGAAGCGTGCACTAAGGGACGTCTATCCGATGGAGCCAGTCGACCAAAATTCAACCCATGGTCCTCTTGTCCGATCACCTTCAATCGCAGGGACCATCCTACCAGTATCCGTCATGGCGTTTTGGCCGCATTGGTCCTTGGCCCCATCATCGACGGATTCCATCTCACACGAGTCCTCATGGACGGTGGCAGCAGCCTGAACCTACTCTATTAGGATATAGTGTGCAAAATGGGCATCGACCCCTCAAGGATCAAGCCCACAAAAATCACCTTCAAGGGTGTCATACCCGGTGTGGAGGCTTGTTGTACGGGCTCAATCACACTAGAAGTGGTCTTCGGATCTCCGGACAATTTCCGAAGCACAAGCAACGGAACAACGGCGATAGCACAGAGGATACGGCGGTCAATGCCGGATTCTACGGATCGAAATCCGGTCAGCGGAAGAAGCCATTCAAGCGCAACAATCAAGGACCGTCCAGTCTGGACCGTATACTGGAGCGCTCGTGCCAAATTCATGGCACCCCGGACAAGCCAGCCAACCACACCAACAGAGACTGCTGGGTCTTTAAACAGGCCAGCAAAATAAGCGCTGAAAACAAGGACAAGGGGCTGCACAACAACGATGACGATGAGGCCCCACATCCGAACATGGGGGGCCAGAAGAAATTCCCCCCCCCCAAGGTGAAAACGGTCAACGTGATCTACGCCACCCACATCCCCAAGCGGGAACGGAAGCGAGCACTACGGGACATATATGCGATGGAGCCAGTCGTCCCCAAATTAAACCCATGGTCAGCTTGTCCGATCACCTTTGATCATAGGGATCATCCTACTGGCATCCGTCACGGTGGCTCAACCGCATTGGTTTTAGACCCAATTATAGATGGATTTCACCTCACAAGAGTCCTTATGGACGGAGGCAGCAGCCTAAACCTGCTTCATCAAGACACAGTGCGGAAGATGGGCATTGATCCTTCAAGGATCAAGCCCACCAAAACCACCTTTAAAGGTGTCATTCCTGGAGTAGAAGCCCGTTGCACGGGCTCTATTACATTGGAAGTGGTCTTCAGATCTCCGGATAATTTCTGAAGCGAAGAGCTAATCTTCGATATCGTCCCTTTCTGCAGTGGTTACCATGCCCTGCTCGGACAAACCGCATTTGCTAGATTCAATGCGGTACCACACTATGCATACCTCAAGCTCAAGATGCCAGGCCCGCGCGGGGTCGTAACAGTCAACGGGAATATGGACCGCTCTCTCCGTACAGAAGAACAAACTGCGGCCCTTGCGGCAGAAGTACAATGCAGCCTCCTCCGGCAAACCACCAATCCGGCGACGACATTTTCAAGCTCTGTCAAGCAAGGGCGGAACACCCCGCAGCAAGATCAGCAGGTACGATAAGAGCAGGACTAGCAGTCCGGCCTCCGCTCAAATCCCATCAAAGCAGCATTCGTGCCACGCGTACACAATTACGCAATCAAAATACCATGGGCACAGGCGGAGGCGTATCAAGGGCTCAGTCAACAGTACGGTATCACTTCATAACCTTTCCATTCACCTTTAATGACATTGCTTTAGTGCAGCTTCTCCAGAATAGCCGGATGTTCGAACTTACATAGGAGAGGAAACCCAGGAGGCAACAGGCTTTGGGCATAGCAGGAAACACCCAGGTGGAATCTATTTACTATCATTATTCCTGCTTTATCTATCTGTACGTAGCCTGCCCCTGGATAGGATGTGTCAAATCATCCTATTTTGTCTCCGCTTAATGCACACATTATAAACATACGCTTGAACATATTATTCATCAATGGGAGACCACATATAGCGCCAGCTTACTTATTTTTATGTTGAGCATTTTTTATAAATGTCTATTTAATTTTGCGTCCGTACACTTTGGTACGTGTAGTTTGCCAGGGGCTCCTTATGGTTCCCCATAATACGACAAGTCAAGTCCGAACACTTTCAACAATGCGACACCCCGAACTTATAGCATTATATGCATCAGCTCCGAATCATGTCTAGGTTATGGTTGGGATAGCCTGGCTCCCTTGCTTTGGTGCCTTACGTTCCGTTAATTCGGCTAAGGTACCGCAGGGAGAACTACTGCGATTGTGCCATGGTTCTGCCGGAGGAGCACCTCAGTAGAGAAAGCACAAAACTGTCCGACATGATGTGGCGAGAGACTGGTCGCTGTTCGAGAGGTCTTAAAATCCTTAAAGATTTTTTCCGCTTTAGGCGCTAATTCAGCTTTGTCCGATATAGGCGTGTATAGCGCCCCAATTCGGCCTTCCAGTTTCTAGGGGCTTCGCCAAAATTTAAAATCATATACTTCTATGGCTAAGTGAAGGTTATAAAGCTGTATAGTCCGATTGCCTGGTTCACTGTGCTAGACACCTCCTTAAGGGACCAAACATTTGGATAAAGAGTGTCCGGGTCTTCCATGAACACCCCAGTACTAGTTAAACAGGGGCGGAAACCGACGACTGGCCTACTTTCATAATTTGATAAACAGCCGCACAGAAGGTAATATTTTAAATCACAAAAGCGCTACATAGCGCAAGTAACTTCGTCTTTAAATTACAAACATGACAGAAGTGAATTCATTCAAAAATTATGTCTTTGGTACATTCATCGGCCACGAGGCAAGAACCCTTCATAACGCCATCATAATACTTCTCGGGGATGCGATGCGGCTTGCCCTCCGGCTTCTCTGCATCCAGCTTGCCCCAATGCACCTTGGCGCGGGCAAGGGCCTGGAGGGCACCCACAATGCAAACGGATCGCTTGATGACTTCCAGTCGCGGATAGGAATCCACCATCTGCTTGATCAGGCCGAAGTAGCTGGTGGGCAGAAGCTCGCCAGGCCATATCCGGACTATGCGACCTTTCATAGCCACTTCGGCCGCCTTGTGGAGTTCGACCAACTGCTTCAGTTGGTCACTCAGAGGCGTTGCATGTTTGGCCCCAGTATACTGGGACCAGAACAACTTCTCCATCGAGCTCCCCTCCTGGGCACGATAGAACTCCGCTGCATCTGATATGCTGCGTGGCAGGTCTGCGAATGCCCCTGGAGAGCTCCGAATTCGAGTAAGTAAAAGAAATGCCTCCTTCACATGTTTGCTTTGCATAAAAAATTTCTGACCCGCCGCTATTTTATTGGCCTCCTGGATCTCTTGCTGAGCCCTCTTGGCTTCGGCCTTGGCGTCTTTTGTATTTGTAAGGGCCTTCGCAAGCTCGGCCTCCTTTGCTTTAAGCTCCCGCTCCGCAGACTCGAGCTTCTTGCCGAGCTCCTGGAGCTCTTCTTGTACCTCTCCCACTCGGGCCTCTTGCTTTTTGCGCTCCTTGAGTTCCAAGGCCGCTTTGTGTTCGGCCTCGGACAGCGCCTTCTTGAGAGATGCCACTTCAGCGGCGGCCTCTGTTACCACATCACGACGTCTCGTCATTAGCATAATCAAATTTTATTTACTATTTATTATCTGAGAGAGGGAAATCATTCACCTTTGTTCTCTTCGAGCTGCCTCCTCGCGAGGCCGAGCTCTCCCTGTGCCCGCTCTAAATCCTGCGTCAGGCCAGCGATTTCGGCTGTACGAGCAGCAGCAGCCAGCAGCACAGCCTGTTTATTTACATTCAACACTTATTGTTAGACTCCCGCGGATTATAATTGACCCTCCGTTTGGCTTTTCCTTCCGAACACCAAATAGAGTATCAGGGGCTACTACCTATCGGGTGGCAACTTCACATATTTTTACTGTTTACCTCAAAGCCTGTTAGGAGGCTGGTGCAGGCTTCGGTTAGTCCGCTCTTGGCGGACGAAACCTTCTGAATCACCGCACTCATGAGAGTACGGTGCTCTTCATCTAGGGAAGTGCCTCTAAGTGCTTCCAACAGACAATCCGGCACCTGGGGCGCAACGGAAGTCCTTGATACAGACGGCCCTCCCTCCATAACAAGGGGCTGCCCGCCTATGTCCGGAACCACTGATGGCTCCGGAGCAGTGTTCGGCTGAGAGCCCGGCTTACCGTGGCTCTCATCGACACGATCCGCGGGGACCTTGTGTCACGACCGGTTTTCCGGGTAATAAATTTCTAGAAAAGACCGTCGTGCTCATCAGCCCCAGGATTACTGTTAGCTGATGAGGCTCCAACTTGATACAGAAATTCCTAGCAGAAAACAAAATATGTAGTACAAGGCCATTCTGGCATGTGAGTACAACAAATGGTTTCTAGTGGTTGATGGCGGAAGCGGGCTGTGAAACATCAGTGTCTATGGGACTCCATTTCCCACGGGAACAGCTGACCAGGTTAACTCCTATCTTCGCGAGGCTGCTATCTCCATTACTTAGGTTCCGGGGCTGTCATCGCGTCGCTCCTCTTCGTGCAAGAAAATCTGGCCAAGACAATAGCCAGGGACAAGCCAGTGAGTACTTTGAATGTACTCGCAAACATTATGAACACAGGTATAATATAACAATGATGTGCTGAAAATATTTTATGCTCATGACATCAGTCACAAAAGATAAATAAATCTCTGATGCGTGCAAGCAAGTTATTTACAAAATTGCAATAACATAGTAGTATTAAAATTAATGAAATAAATAACAAGCAAAGCCACAGTCGGGCGTCTTAGCGACACCACATAAAGGGATTTAAAAGAAATGCCACAGTCGGGCATCTGAGCGACACCACATAAAGGGCTTTAAAAGAAATGCCACAGTCGGGCGTCTGAGCGACACCACATAAAGGGCTTTAAAAGAAATGCCACAGTCGGGCGTCTGAGCGACACCACATAAAGGGCTTTAAAAGAAACAATCATAGTGAATATCCCGGAGGTAGAACCATCCCAGAGATACTCGATAATAACAATAATATCACGGGTTAGTCAACAATAATAATAATCATAATTATCACAAGTCACAGGTAGTAGTTCCAGTTCTGGTTAACAGTTTCACCTCC
>NC_057801.1:661111557-661112258 GCF_018294505.1 Triticum aestivum
AAGTTATTTATAAAATTGCAATAACATAGTAGTATTAAAATTTATGAAATAAATAACAAGCAAAGCCACAGTCGGGCGTCTTAGCGACACCACATAAAGGGCTTTAAAAGAAATGCCACAGTCGGGCGTCTGAGCGACACCACATAAAGGGCTTTAAAGGAAATGCCACAGTCGGGCGTCTGAGCGACACCACATAAAGGGCTTTAAAAGAAATGCCACAGTCGGGCATCTGAGCGACACCACATAAAGGGCTTTAAAAGAAATGCCACAGTCGGGCGTCTGAGCGACACCACATAAAGGGCTTTAAAAGAAATGACACAGTCGGGCGTCTGAGCGACACCACACAAAGGGCTTTAAAATAAACAATCATAGTGAATATCCCGGAGGTAGAACCATCCCAGAGATACTCGATAATAACAATAACATCACGGGTTAGTCAACAATAATAATAATCATAATTATCACAATTCACAGGTAGTAGTTCTAGTTCTGGTTAACAGTTTCACCTCCGAAGACCGACACTAAGACCGATACTTGACCCATCCCAGACTGTAATCCTTAACCATGGACACGGCTATTCGAATAGGTTTAATCTCTGCAGAGGGTGTACTCTTTACCCACGAGTAACGGATTTCTTTAGTCCATCGGGACTAATTCCGTCTACGGTCTTTTTGTTGAAAACACACCTAACTTGCACACAC